>NC_037682.1:82738286-82767418 GCF_003255815.1 Theropithecus gelada
CTTTCTTTCTTTCTTTCTTTCTTTCTTTCTTTCTTTCTTTCTTTCTTTCTTTTTCTTTCTTTCTTTTTCTTTCTTTCTTTCTCTTTCTTTCTTTCATCTAGTCTCATGAACAAGAAATTTCTACTTTTTCAAGATCCTATGATAGGGACTAGTTGAATTAGTCTCAACTGAATGTTATTAGGCACATGGCATTTTTAAATAATTCCTATCCCTGAGATTCTCTTCTTTTCTTATATCTTGACACTATTTTTTTTTTCCTCAAAGTTATCTGCTTACTCTTCCTAGGGAAAATCGGGAACTCTTTATACATATATCATTCTCTATCAATTTAACTATAGTTATATTTAAAAGTTCTATACTTAGCCCTTTTCTTTGCCCTCTCACCCTGGGCAATGTTATCCATACCCAAAATTTCAAACATTTGCTTCCCAAATGCATGTGTCTACCAAACCTGCAATTTGAATCCAGTCCTTACTTTTTGAGATCTATATAATCAACTTCCTGCATTCAACAGATACCTCAAATTCAAGAAGCAATATGCTAAAATCATCTCTTTCTGTGTATCTGTTACTTCTACTAGTTTGCTTTATTCAATGATGTGCACCTCAATTAATAGTCATACAAGTAAGAAACTTAGAGATCAGCCTCCATATCCAAATACTCCTAAAGTTTTGTCAATTTCATATTTCTAATTTCTGTATATTTTTCATATGTCCCTTCCCTATCCCAACCTTTCAACTATTCATTTACATAGCAGTTATAATACTGAACAATTGTGGACTAGGCATAATATTAGGCTTTTTACTGCCTGAAACTAGAATGTCATTATGGCTCATTATTTCTTGCTTTATCTGTTGCAATCGTTATACAATAAATTCCATCATGCCACTTTCCTACTTAATCCTTTGGTAAATCTTCTTTAAGTATAGGTTAAAGTCCAAGCTTTATGCAACATCCCTCTTAATCCAGCTGCAACACATCTTTGCAGAATCCAGCTGTTCCTCAGGTTTGTTCTGTTCTCACAGGCCCTCCTAGCAAACCATTTGGCTTCCTTTCTTTCGAATATTTCTTTCCTCATTTAGTCAAATCCCATAAAACCTTTAAGATTTAATTCACTTGTCCATTAATCTTGGAAGACTTTCCAGATGTGTCCTCCAACAACGTGTTAAATACTTGACTTGCATTACAGCACAGCATATAATATTTTATTACTTAGTCTATCTTTCTTATGTATGACAAAAAAAGTAATATCTCTTCTTCACCCATTGCAAGGTTTACAGCTGACATCCCAATCACAAAAGACAGATTAGCAAGAGAAAAGTATAACAGATTTATTAATGTAAGTTTTATGTGACATGGAAGCCTTTAGAAATGAAGATCCAAAGACCTAAGGAAAACTGTATATTTTTATGCTAAGTCTGATGAAATAAGTGGATAACTGTGGAGAAAGAAGCATAATTGGAAAGTACAGTGTGATTTAATGGAGGAATCCATCAAAGCCTGTTTGTCCAGATTCTTCTTGGTCTCTCTATGTAGCAGTTCTTTCCTCCAGGTATAATGTAGTACATCTGTCACAAGAGGGTCTTATAACCTTCTTTAAGGGAAGGTAGGTCAGAGATTGAACTTCCCAGGTTTTATGACATGGTTCAGAGGAGTAAAATGTAAAGGAGACAGGAGGGCTGAAGAATGTAAGAGAGATCTTCTTGCTTCTGAGGCCCTCCTGTCCCTTTCAGCTAAAAAATACTCAGTGTGTCAAGGCACCATACTGTGGAATATGGTATTTTGAATTCTGGCATTTAGTAGACTGTGAACTCCCTGAGAGAAGAAAATGTATCTTTAATCTATTTTTATCTTCAATTTTTCAATATATAGTACTCAAATACATTATTTAATACAGAACTGAGTAAAATATGATTGAAAATATCTTGGGGGGGGGTATGCAGTATGAAGGTACTGAGTATCTATACTTTAATTTCCCTACTTGGAATTGATGTTTACAGGTTAATAACTTGGGAGGAGTCTTCATTGAATTAATCTTTCCATGACTACTATAGCCTTTAGGGAAAACACTGTCATGAAAAAAGATGTTTTGGCAGAACATTTGTCTGCTATCTAACTTGACAAACATACCTAATGAAGAAAATGTACTTCAGTGTAGCATCAGCAAACACTAAATTATAATAATAAAATATATAAATAATAAAAAATAAACATACCTCTTGTGGTTTGGCCCCAATATTATACGATATGGCATGTTCTTAAAATTAATACCACTAACGTATATATGTTAAGAAGCAGTTTGAGAAAAGGAAAAAGGTATATGAAAATTGAAAACTAAAACAAAAAAAAAACCATGGGTTTAGCATTACAAAATGTAAATGTCTCTGGCAGGAAGAAAGAATGCAATTGTGAGAACCAGCAGAAATCTTTTTTTTTCCCCCTCTGAGTAGTAGTTTCTATTTTCTTGGATTGGCCAATGGGGAATAAAGATTAAAATTGTAAAATTATTTTTACAAACTAAAAATAATGGAAAATAAGTAATTTCAAAGGAGCCTTCACAACCTGAAGAAATTGAAGATTTCTGTATTAGATCTAATATTTTCCACTTTGTTCTGTCTTGTGTCTATGGGGAAGATAGCTGTAAGATACAGCGATTATTTGCATTCAGATTCCTCTGTTTGTAAACTTTGGTCTATCAACTAATCTCAATAAAATTAAAAAAATGCTAAGAATTTACATTTAAATAATTTTAGCTAATGTATGTTTATTCAGAATGTATTATACGCAAGACTGTTTTAGATTCTGAGAACTAAATAAATGAAATTTTAAAAAAAATCTGTCCTAAGGTACTCCCAGAGGCAAGTCTTGGGGAAGGGGTGGTTGGTAAAGAACCAATAACTAGAATATACTGAGATTTATGTCATTATGCAACTAGCACAGAATTTTATTGGAGTAAAGATGGAGGAGCTGGTGGGATAAAGAATGGAGGTATAATTATCAAGTAATTTAAGCTCTAAACCATACTTATGTCAATTATAATGAAGTGAAGAACCCCATAATTGGTTTATTCTCTATTGTGTGTTGCACACATAGCCCTAATTGTAAAGCATCATTATCCTTCTTTTAGAAGCTAAACTATGAGTCGCCAGTGTAAGCCTTGGACCTCCCAACCTCTTTGGCCTCCCACTTGTGTGTCAGCCCAGCATGCCTTCTGATTATGAGGACCATGAGCCACTGCACATTGCTAGAACACACAGACGGGTGGCAGCAGTGGTTTTTCTTTTCCATAGCTTAGCTATTATGTAAGGCACATCAGGGAAGTGTGTACAAAATTGGCATCCAGGTGTTAAAGAAAAAGAAAAAAATACAATGAATGTGCCAGGCTCAATTGAGCTCATTGTACTGTCTAGAAACCACTCTTGCTCCAGCTGCCCTTGAGACTGTCTGGAAGAATCATAGAAGAGCTGGGGTACAGTACAAAGAAAGCTTAAAGGGATACTTTTAAAAGAAAGAATTAAAAGTAAAAGAAGAATAGCTATCTCTGTTAGAATAGCTAACTTGGAATAAAGAAGATATGGAGGGTCTTTAATTGTTATTATAAAGAGACAACATTTCAGAAAATTGTAAAGGGGATAATGCCCCTATATAGAACAACTCTAAAAATGATTACTATCTTTTTTTCCATCTACTGTCCCTATGCATTATATAAATTGCATAATTTATGGAATTGGTTAGTATTTCCTTACTTCCCTTTCATCCCTCTCTCCTTCATTCTATTTTTCTTCTTTCTTTCTTTCCTTCCTGTATTCCTTCTTTCTGCCTTTCTTCCTTCTGTTCTTCTCTTTCTCTTTCTTTTTTAATTTCTGGCTTATTTTCTTTTTCTTGCAATAATCTGATATATCTGGGATTAGCAGTTGCAATCATAGTATAAACACTATAAACTGCTATCATAAAAGCTGTGTAACTACTGGAACCTCAATTTTCACATCTGTAAATTGTGTACAATGTAATTTGCTGCCTCAACTAGCTTTATGCTAATTATATAGGATCATATCGTTAACACAGTTGTTGGCATTTAATGGACTCTTTAGTAATTTATGCAGTTGTCATGGTATGGCTCTATAGCTTTTCCTTGCTTTGAGTATTTTTCATTGAGACAAATTACTATCATAAATGTTATAACTATTATGTATTTTTAAATATTGCCAAATTGCATTATAAAATTTCTGTGCAAATTTGATTTAACCTTGTGATAAAGCAATTATAGAAAAATATAGCTTCTGTTACATTCTTACACCAAATTTTAAATGGAATACATACATAAAAAGAATAAATAAAATCTCAAGAAGAAAATAAAGCATTTATTTACACATTCTTTTGTATAAAAAATTTGCTATACCAGAAAACAAGAATAGAAAGTATAAAGCTGATCATTTCATGGATTTTACTACAACTAAAACAATAGCAACAATTGCAAACATCAGAAAAGAAATTACAGCAACAAAAAGGCAAATAACAAACTTGGAACAATGTTTTAAATATTTTTCCTGGAAAAAGCATTATTTTTCTTCAAATGGAGAGGGTTCCTACAAATCAACAACTAAAAGATATAAAAATATGCAAAGGAAGCATAGAGAAAATATTCAAAACATAGTCCCAATTGCTAATAATTATATTAATACATGTTTAATCTTATTGGCTATAAAATAATGGCCATTTAATACAATATCCTTCTACAGTTAACAAATTAACTGGACTTAAATGAAAAGAATGATGTTTATGTAGTTGCAGACTATAGGGAAATCTCTATTCTACTATTGGATGTCTGTATTAGTAAAAAAATAGAGCAAATTGGCAATGCTTTAGAGTTTTGCTTACCTCCAGAGTTATTTTAAGAATATATCTTAAGGATATCAATTCATATTTGCATTAAACAATGGATCCTAATGTTGACGTTTTTACTAGTATGGAGACAAAAACAGCAAAAATGTCAAATAATAATAGCACAAATTGTATTTCTACTAGAAAATAACATAGTCATTAAGCTGTTGTGGTAGAATAATATTTAATGATAAAGGCAATATTTATTATGATATTTTTAGTACAAAAAAAAGAACACTTATACACAGGTTTTCTTCTGCCTCTGGCACTCATGAGACAGCAAGGACAATCCATCCTCTTTGTATTCCTCCTCAGCCTACTCAAAGTGAAGACAATGAGGATGAAAGCCTTTAAGATTATTCACTTTCACTTTGTGAATCACAGATATATTTTCTGTTCATTATAGTTTCCTTAATAACATTTTCATTTCTTTAGCTTGTTTTATTGTAAGAATACAGTAAACATACAAAATACATATAATATACAAAATCTGTTAATTAACTATTCCTATTATTACCAACTGATGTTATCCAAATCATTTCATTATTTTAGCATTTTCCTAGCTGATTGTTGCAATGTTGTGAACTTTAGAATGTATTTTTTTTAGGTGTATATTTACTTAGTTTTAATATGGTAAAATCTGGAATTCTTTTCAGCTCTATATTTAACTTTATTTAAGTCTTACTGGCTAATGAAGCATATAACTTTCATAATGTAGTCATCTTTAATAATTTTGCTCTGATTTATTCAGCAACCTATCAAATTGTAAAGAATCATCAACAAAGCAAAAAGAGAGCTAGAATCCCACTGTAATGTAGCCTTTGGCATAAGGTAGACAGTACTATGAGCTATGTAGCATATTTGCTGTTCTTGTGCTGAGCAAATGACACTCTACCTTTTTTAAAAAAAATTCCGAAGTCTCAAATAATTTCTAGATTACAAGTTTTAAAACTGCATTTGGATCATATCACAGTGTATCGAAAAATTAAAAAGTGACCCAAGTAATTGCATTATACAAATGCCAATTACTAAGTAAGTTCAGTTTGTTTCTTTTCATTATCTTGGACAATTATTTGACAGTAGGTCCTCAAAAAGAATAGAGTTGTGTTCTATACCAACAAAAATCTCGGCTTCACAATTTGTAAAAGGAAACAACAAGAAGGTTTTTGTTGCTAGTGTGAATGAAACAAGGAATGGCCAGAGGTGAGGTTGAGCAGTGAAATTGGGAGGGACAATGAGGATCCTTCCATAAAAATTTAAAGGAGCCACAGCTACATCCTAGAAGTAAAGTGTGTTATCAACTGCTTTTAGAAAAGGATTTTATAAAATAAGCTCTTACTGAGAATCTTCTATGTGCTAGGTCCAGCAATGACCACTGAAAATGCACAGATTGAAGAAGTTTTACCTGCCCTAGCTTATAAGAAACAATGGTAATCTAGTGTAAATGTAAAAGAGAAAAACAAATGCAGAGGATTTGGACCACACGCACTGCAACTAGCTTGAGAAAGGAGATGGGTATCACTGGGTTAGGCAGTGATATGTGTAAATGATATGTGATTAATGATTGAAACCCTTTTTTAAAACCTGCTAATAAAGATATGCCTTTCTCACATTGAGTACAAATAAATATTTGAGCCCAAAATATTGTTCTAACAGATTAGTTTCTTAAATATGATAATATGTAAATAACCCAGAACAATGGCTGACTCATGGTTTGATCTCTAATAAAAATTATTTAAAATCTTCGTACAACTTATGAGTGTTAAACCCAAATGTCATTTCTTGGGTTGTTATTTAGTAACTATTAGCAAGTCTTGATTGGAAGTCAAGTCTGATAATCTGAAAAGTGAACAGGAGAAACCCTTTCCTCAATTAATGGACACTGGAGCTACAGTAACCTCCTTTATTTCTTTCTCCAAGTCCCACTGCTTGATATATTCAAGTGAACGATCTTTCTATCACTTAGTGCTGCCAAAATCAAATACCAAAAGCACCCAGTGGAAACCGCATCCCTAATCCAAACTGAGCAAATTCTCATTCATTGATTCAGTCTTTTGTAGGAATGAGGCATACGTGGTTTTTTATTGATTTTACCTTCAAAAGGCAGCATGGACATTAAGAAAGAAAAGGTTCTTTTTGAACATATGTGGTACTTTTGTTGTTGTTGCTGTTGTCATTGTTTAAAATCTCACTCCAGTCTACAATGGTTAAGATTTTGTGACCATAGCCAGGCTTAATTGGAAGACTCAGGAACTAAAACCAAAATTCCCCTGTGTGAATCAATAACAGAGACAGAATTTTATTTACAGAACAAAGAGACAGCCCATTTCAAATGCTATGTTGTGTTAATTGGGTTGACAAAAGACTGGAAACTGTTATTTAAAAATCCTAATTAATACTTGACATTTGTTATAGAATGCAACAATTTACAAAGTTTACATATGCTTTTTAAATGTTAATCTTACCATTTCCTGTGAAGAGTGTTAGACAAGTATTAATAAATGACAAGTTTTGTAAGTGAAAGGACTAAAAGCATTAATCAGAGCAAGTAGATGCTGGAGAGGCAGTGTAACTACAGTGTAGGGGTTACAAGCATGGACTCTGGAGTGAAGCATGCCAGGATTTCAATTTTGACAATGTTATTACTGTATAACTAACTGATTAATTGTAAGTTGATTACAATTCACTGTCTTTATTAGTACAATGACAATAACCATATCTATTTTACATGATTGTTTTGAATACAAATTAGGGTATATATATAAAAAACACTGTTTAGTGCCTGAAAGAGAGTAAACATTCATTGAATGTCAACCAGTTTTATTACATGTGTCAAGATTCTAGTCTCTGGTACCTACTTCATTGTTTTTATTTTATATTTTAGTATTGTGGTAGGTAGACTACAAATTAGTCACCAAAAGTATCTGGTCCTAACCCATAGAACCTATAAATATTTTCTTATTTGGAAAATTAACCTTTGCAGATGTGTTTAAGTTAAGGATTTTGTGATAGGAAGATTATTCTGGATTCCTTTAGTAGGCCTTTAATGTCATTAGAAGTTCTTTTATAAGAAAAAGGCAGAGAGAGATTTGATGTACAAACAGAGGGCAAGGGGATATGAAGATGAAGGCAAGAATTGGAGTGACAGAGGCATGTACCAAGGAATGCTGGCTGTCACTGGAAGGTGGAAGAGGCAAGGAAGGGATGCTCCTATGGAGCATTTGGATGGAGTGTGGCCCTGCTGACACATTTGATTTCAGACTTCTGACCTCCAGAATTGTGACAACATGAATATCTGTTGTTTTAAGCCACCTAGTTTGTAGTAGCTTGTTCCAGTGGCAGTAGAAAACTAATATAACTATACATTCATTAACTTAATAACTTCTTATATTTGTTCTTATGTACTATATTGATAACTAATATTAGAAGAGTAGCTTACCATTTTTTTTTTTAAACATGTAGGATAGGCCAGTCAGCTTTTGATCATATAATTTCCCAACAATCCTAGGAAGCATTTCACTTAGCAATGAGTTCTTTGAATATAGGGAACTAAAAAATTCTATGTTAACTGGTATCCCTCCACCTGCTATAGGGCGAGAGTTCTCTTTGAGGATGCAAATGGACCAGGTACACTTCAGCCCCAGGACGTAAGGATTAATCACTTATTCCTATGTTGTTCTTAATTCATCTGCAATTGTGTGCTCTTACTATGTATATAAATAAAAGAGATACCTTTAGGGAGTAAACAGAAAAATGTAGTATAAGGAATGTTTTCCGGAATAAGGTAGTGCATTTGCAAACCTACCAGATTTTTCATATCCTGAATATAATGTTTTAAAGCTTATCCATAGGAATATATCTTCTTGTTTTTAAAAACATAATTTTTAGTCAGATGATTAATATGAATATAAAAAAGGTTTGCTCACCAAGAGACAGGTTTTTCCTCAATTCCAAGGATGCCAAATTTTCTGAAAAATGATAATTTTGTCCCAGGAACTATTCTCTAAACTGTAGTTGAAAATAATTTAATGTAAGTTCAAGATCTCCCAGTATATGATGAGTTCAGTACTTTTACTCTGACATAAAAATGTGTCTCAATACCCCATAAATATATACTCCTACTATGTACCCACAAGATGTTTTTTTCTTCAATGTGTCTCATATAAAGTGTTTAGATTCCCACCCCACCCAAATTCTAAAGCAGGAATTCTTACCCTAGGAACTTGAAACAGTTAGGAATTCAGATAAATTGAGTGGAGATTTTTGTAAATAGATATTTATTTTCATTTTTCTAAGTATAGGTTTCATAGTTTTTACTAGGTTTTCATAGTGTTGTGATTCAAAAACAGAGCTTAATGAGATACCAAGGCAGGTTGATCCCTTGAACTTAGGAGTTTGAGACCAGCCTGGGCAATATGGTTGGGGAAAAAAAAAAAGATCTCTACAAAACATACAAAAATCAGCTGAACATGGTGGCACATGTCTGTAGTCCCAGGTACTCAGGAGGCTGAGGCAGGACAATTGTTTGAATTCATGAGGCAGAGGTTGCAATGAGTCAAGATCCAGCCACTGCCCTCCAGCCAGGGTGATAGAGTGAGACTCTCTCCAAAAAAAAATTAAAATAAAGAGACAGGCATGGTGGCTCGTGCCTGTAATCTGAGCACTTTGGGAGGCCGAAGAGGGTGGATCATGAGGTCAGGAGTTCGAGGCCAGCCTGACCAACATAGTGAAACCCTGTCTCTACTAAAGATACAAAAAAAAAATAGCAGGTCATGGTGGCAGGCGCCTATAATCTCAGCTACTCAGGAGGCTGAGGCAGGAGAATTGCTTGAACTCTGGAGGTGGAGGCTGCAGTGAGCTGAGATCGTGCCACTGCACTCCAGCCTGTGCAACAGTATGAGACTCCATCTCAAAAAAAAAAAAAAAAAAGCCAACAACAACAAAAAACACACAAACACACACAAAGTAGCTTAAAATGAATTTGCTCCCTAGCTATGACCTCCCTTTCTCTTTTAGGGAAGTCACCACTGAAGAGCTTTCTGAGATACACACAGAATGTTAACAATTCTGACTAGGAAATGCTTCAGAACCCTCACCCTGCACTCAGGTACTTCTCACTGTCTTCTAAATGTGGGTTGAAGCAATGTGACCAACTAGGGAATTCTATGAAAACTGAAAACTACCTATCACTACAGAAAACTATCCTGTACTAACACCCTGAATTCTGATTTACTTGAGACATTCAGATACAACTTGTAATAATCTTTAACAATACAGTCAGTTGAGTCTGAGATACCTGCAATACAGTCTATCCTTTCACCTCAGTGACCATATTTTTGTTGGATAAAAATATCTGCTGATGAATTGATATACAACCTTCAAATAAATTAGAAGCACTTATTTATTGTAAACCATCCTGGACTAATACCCTCAACTTCGATTTACTCTAGACGTTGGATGTTATCTGAGTGTCTGAACTAGGGTAAAAAATCTTCAACAGATGACAGTTGGGTAGATAGGAAATGCCTGACTTCTGCTCAGAGGTGGCTAATGCTGTAACAGGTTCAGGTATTTAAAATAATATAGAGAAAATATGTCTATAAAGAGGGAGAGGGAGGGATGGCCTGACTTTTGCTAAATTGCATTGATGTCCTCCCTGAAGAAGGAAAATGGGAAAGCAAAGGCTAATAATGGCTAAATAAGAGGCAGAGAGCTTCTGTGGTGGCTTATAGAGTCTCTTATCAGCCGTAGTGGAATTGTGGAAGCAGGTCCCTAGAGGGAAGGATCCTGTGTTGTCATGGCAAATACATAGTATATGGTTCCCAGGTTTTACCCAGGAGCACCTACAGCCAATTACTTAAGTAACATATACCTGGTAAAAGTGGAATAATAAGACATTCTGAGGACTACGGAGCATAGGAGCCAGCTGTGGTTTGAATGTTTGTCCCCTCCTCAACTCATATTGAATCTTAATTTCCTATATAACAGTATTAGGAATTAGAAGGTGGAGGATTGTTTTTGTTTTTGTTTGTTTGTTTGTTTGTTCGTTTTTTGGTTTTTTTTTTTTTTTTTTTTGAAATGGAGTCTCGCTGTGTCGCCCAGGCTGGAGTGCAGGGGCGCAATCTCGCTCACTGCAAGCTCCACCTCCCGGGTTCACGCCATTCTCCTGCCTCAGCCTTCCGAATAGCTGGGACTACAGACGCCTGCCGTTATGCCCGGCTAATCTTTTGTATTTTCAGTAGAGACGGGGTTTCACCTTGTTAGCCAGGATGGGCTCGATCTCCTGACCTCGTGATCCACCCGCCTTGGCCTCCCGGAGTGCTGGGATTCCAGGCGTGAGCCACCGCGCCCGGCCAGGAGGTGGAGGTTTTCAGAGTGATTGGGTCATGAGGGCTTTCCTTCATGAATGTGAACCATTCATAGCTTAACAGATTAATGAATTAGTGAGTTCATAGACTGATGAATTAATGGATTAACGGGCTCATGGATTAATGGATTATCATGGGGGTGAATGAGTTATCATGAGAGTGTGTCTTGTTAAAAAAGCCTGGTTGGCTCTCTCATGAGCTCCTTCACCATGTCATGTCCTGGGTAGCCTGGGGACTTTGTGGAGCACCCTCACCAGAAGAAGGCCCGCAGCAGGTGTAGCTCTTTGACCTTGGACTTCCCAGGCTCCAGAACTGCAATTTTTTTTTTTTTTAAATTTATAAATCACCAGGTCTCAGATATTCAGTTACAGCAGTAAAAAACAGACAAAGATGGAGCCAAACTGACACCTAATATGGAGACCCAAAGGGCCATGATGTCCTCATGTTACTATTAGGGTCTATGGTGGCCTGAGGATAAATTTTAAAATGGGCCCTTGTATACAGTCCAATTCACAGTGTGTGTTCATGAGCCCATCCAGTGGTTATGTCCTCAGTCCCTGAGTGCATCGTTGACATTCATTGAGTTACCAGAGTAACCTTTACTTTAGGGACCTGCTCTGTGGAATAAGAACTATCATTGTGAGGAAAGCCAAATGTAAACCTCTAATTGCCCTAACCTCATACACATACATACACATAGATCAACAAAATAAATAAACATTTTAGTTTTCAGGAATGGTAGTCCTATCAACAAAGACCTCAACTGAGCAGGGGTGGTGGGGCCCATATTATATCTATTTAACTTGCCAGGCTGGCTCTTGTAGAAGCTAGATAGATTCCTGAGATGGTGGAAGAAAAACCCTTTGAAAATTCATGAACTGGCCGCTTCAAATTACAGAGGGTCTAGAACTCAAGGTACCCTCTCCAAAGTTAAAAAAAAAAAAAAAAAAAAAAAAAAAACAAATTGCTGTATCTTACATGCCCCACAAAAAGGAAGAAGCATAGTGCCTGGCAGGTCTCCGTGAGTCATGGAGGGAATATATTCCTAGCAATATTATTAGCACAGAACGTTTCCAGCTTTGAGTGAGACCTGGAGAGTGGAGCACTGTCATAGGCAGAACCGCAGAACAGTCAGTCTTCCTTCTTGGGACATGTGATCTGTGAACCTAAAATGTTAGAGGGGTCAAAGAGAGAGATAAAGTATGGTGCTTGTAAAAAGTTTCTGAAGGGGAGTCAAAATACACACCCTGGAAGTTTAAAGTAAGGCCATGACTTCTTCAGCAAGGTGCTCCCAGAAACAGTCTGTGCTCTCAGGGCACAGTAGAGTTAGATGACTTAACGAAGGTACACAAAGTGACCATGCATTCAGAACTATCTATTACTAGCTTGGCTTTGTCGTAATTACCAAGTCATAAAATCGGGCCATCTAAGCAGTAGTCCATAGTAAAATGGGCTTGGTACAACTGTGAAAGCGTCCAAGAAGGACCAGTGCATACAACTAAGTTCTGTTAACAGGCCGCTAAGACACCCTACTTGAGCACCTGTCCGATTCAATGCTGCAGTTGCTGCTTTTACATGCGTGATATACTTGCTAATGTCACTGTAAACTCAAACTATTAATAACACAGTGCACTTTAATAGTTTTCATAAATCAGCATTTCTAAAGTATTGCCTTTAATTAAATATGTGTCCTTTTTTCCTTTTGATCATTTTCAGGGCTGCATCTGTTTGCACTCCCATTCCCTTATGTACAAATTATGAATGAGAGAATAAAATATATGTATAGTAATGAATATAAATCCCCTTTGAATTCCAGTAAAAATCATTATGGATACTTTTATAAAATTAAGGTAAGTTTTAAAACCAAGTTTTTAAAAGGTCTGATAATGTTATGTATATAGAGATAAAGGAAAATAATAATAGAAATAGGTGAATAATGTATAATAATTTTATGTAATTGAAGTTAACAACCAGAGAAAAATTCAAAAACCACAAGGCATTTATAAATCAAATTTAAGTTTATTTAGTTTTCAAAGGTATACATGAATAGGAGATTGACTTGGCTAAGTCCTTATGTCTGGGTTAAATCACTGGACTGTTAGGCTTCTTACACAATATCAGTAATGTGACTCAATGAATTAATATAATTTAGAAGCACAGAGAGCAGGACAATGTGTGCCACATAGATGGAAAACACATGAAGACAAAAGCTTGTTCTGAGTTTACCAATTCCATACCTCTCAGTCCTCAAGCTCTGAATTCTGTATTTGTTAATAAATAAAAGTATCTGAAGATATAAAGCTGACTTTCAATTGTGGACTTTATAACTTCTATAAGCCATTATGAACTATCTCAGATTTGAGAGCCTATTCCTTCTAGTCCAGACACTGAATAGTTTTACTTGCTATGTTGTTGGGTTTATGCAGACAATGCTGAAAGGAGACATTTCACAGCTCTGCATTAACAAAATGCTTATGCAAATAAAGATTATGACTTAGCAAAACAGCCAAAGGGAACATAAAAAGGCTCATTCTGAGAATGCAGTCTGCCCCTACAGAGACTAACTAGCAGAAGACCTCCAGAACTTTTGTGTTTTGGACACCAGAATGAGTAGAATTTTTCTGGTGCACATTCATTGGCTGAGTTAGGTGCACTCATTAATTCAATACTACACTGAGTGGTTGCCATACTGGATTATGTTATTAGTATCCAGCCTAGTCTCATGTTTCTGTCAACAATTGAAGAAAACTGAAATGACTGGGAGAAAAATGCATTGCAGTATCAAAATGACACTGTGTTTTTCATTGGCAGTGTAGTCCTCTATTGTCATGTGGATAATCAATTCACATTCAAATTCCGTCACTCTCTGCTAACATTCATGGCCACAGATGTTATTGATGATCATAAATGAAGTCAATGCCTCTTAAAAATCTTGCCGCACTCTATTTCTCAGTTACCTAATGTATCAGACCATTTGGACTGCCTTTTTCGTCATTAAGAATTTATAGTTTCCTGGGGATTCCTGGGTAACCTTTCATTTTAAGAAAACATAGAATTGGGAATTACAGTGTGCTCAGAAATAGCTACCATTTCAAAAGCTAAAGATTCATTTAAATTATGGAATGTGAAAACGCTAGTCCTAAAAATACTAACAATTTGTATTTATGTGTAGAGTTTTAGTTAACTATAAAAAAGATGCAGATTATTTTTCAGAAGTATAGGTGCAATTGATAATTGGCCCTTAACTCTGTTTCTTGACACTGTAAGTGTAAAACTAATATCACAATTATTTTTTAAAATAGAAGTCTCAGTGGATTATATAGTTTTACATTAATTCCTGCCTATATCTAAACAGTAAATGTACTTTGCTTAACTTCGTGTAATATCTTCCATGTTTACACTTTATAATGTCATGGGAAACTTGTTTCTTAGGTTCTGAAAATATAGCTTAACATATCAAAAATAATTATGAAAGTGAAGACAATGAATTTTGTAAAAATCTTTGTTATATTCGAGGGTGGGAGGAATAATGTCTATATTATAAGAAAACAAATAAACTGATGGTAAAAACTCCAATTAACATACTAATAATTTTATCAATCAATACTTAGCAAACTAACTGACTTTATTGGATTAACTGAACTATTTCAACACATTTCCTTGTAACTGCATGCTTGGTAGAGCCATACATCCTGTTCCTAGAGTGGTAAAGTCATATTTCAGAAAATAATAAAGCAATGAATATGAGTATGAGGGTGAGATTTATCGTAAGAAGAGTAAAAGTGAATATATTTTAAAGGGATGTTCAAAGCCCTTTCACCTTTTTTTTTTTTTTAAATTCTAACAGTCCAAGATAAACAAGGCAAGTATTTATAATATTTTCGTAACAATTCATACCTGCTGTAGAAGTGTACTCTAACACAGTGAGTTAACACTTGGAAGATGAAGATTCTTGTGCTGACTGTGCCACAAATTAGCTGTTTGACCCACATAAACAATTTCCCCTTCTTTGAAACCTTGCTTTACTCCTTTCATCTATAGCAGGGGTCCCCAGACTCCCGGGCCACTGGTACCAGTCTATGAAGCAGTGGGGAAGCAGGGACTAGGGAGCATCACTGCCTGAGCTCCACCTACTGTCAGATCAAGGGTTTCCAAAAAAGTATCTGAGCCACCACCTACACTTCGTGAGAGAAAGCTTTTACACACTCTTACTTACCACTCTTTTTTCAGTTTCTTGACATTTCTTGGCATATAATAGACACTAAATTTTGAGAAACTTGTTCAATAGTGACTGGCTTGGTGATAGAGACACAAGTCTATCTCTTGACATCACTTTAGTCAGAATTTTTTGTTTTATTTATGAGATTACCATTAAGATGTATTTGTATTAAGAAATCTAGTATTTAAATAGTTTTGTAGATCTGGGCTGGATGATTTGTATGATCTTCTAATTTTATATAAATGAGGTCTTTTGAAGGTTTTGCCTGCCAAAGGTTTAAAAGCTAAAATAGAAATAGTATTGGAACCCAAGCTTCCTGACACGGTAATCACAACTTTTTAAAAAAATAAGACTACTTAAAATAAAAAACAAAAAATATTTTGTTTAAAAAGGTGATTTTTCAGACTCTTTGAACACTTCAAGGAACCAGAGAAATACACTATGATGTTTGAAAACATGGTTTAAAGGTAGTTATAGATTCCTAGACCAACTCTGTAACTGACAACATGCCTGATTATTTAATATGTAAAATAAAAACATTAATAACATTTCCTTATGAGATTCTTTTGAAAATATAAATAACAACAGATGTGTACAAACTAAAAATCCAACTGGAAAATATATTAGAATTAATTATTCTTAATATAGCATAGAGAGAAAAAAGAGGGAACAGAGAATAAAAAAGGTTAAGAGGTTAAAATAAATATAGTAAGTTTCCTAAAGATACATTTAATTGTAGTTCCAAGAGGATGGGAAAGAAAGAATATGACACATACAAAGTGGAAAAGAGATATGAATCTTTCCAAATACCTTCTGTTGATTCTAGCAACTGTAAGAATATCAAGCAACATAAATAAAAAACTAGGCGTATCTAGAAACATCATTATGAACTTCAGACTACTAAAAATAATAGCAAAATCAAACAAAAAAAGTCAAAGAGAAGGGAGAGAAGTGAAAGATAGATTATCTCCAGGGGTTGGAATATTAGAATATCAGCTAATTTCTCAACAGCAAAAATGAAATTCAAATACAGAGCTTTGATAACACCAAAATGTTTAAAGTAAAAGTCCCCAATCTAGAATTTTACTTTCACCAAAAAATTACTTTTAAAAGTGAAGAAAAATAAAGACATTTCAGAAAAGCAAAACCAGAAATGCTTATAATAGTACTCACTGAATTAAATTTGAAAATATTGTTTTGTATTTAACACAAAAGAAGTTTGTTTTAATTATGATACTTTAAGTTCTAGGGTACATGTGCACAACGTGCAGGTTTGTTACACATGTACACATGTGCCATATTGGTGTGCTGCACCCATTAACTTGTCATTTACATTAGGTGTATCTATAGCATTAGGATAGCACAAAAGAAGTTTTACATGAAAGAAGAAACGAGGAGCAAAGTAAGTTGTAAAATTAGTAGGTAAATAAAAGATGATTAACCACTATGTAAAATAATCTGAATGATTTGTGAAGGGGTTCCAGAGATAGAATTAAAATACATGACAAGAGAATGCATGTAAATTAGCAGGGATACATGAGCATAAACATACTTAAGATTATCTTAGCTCTCAGGAGAAAAGTAAAGACATTTGTCAGTTTTAGACATTCATGTTAAATATGTATGTCACTATTCCTAAGGAAACCAATACATAAATAAATAAATAACCAAACAAACAATATTGTACTTCCACGACTACCTGAGAGAAAGAATTAAAGATGAGGAAAAAATAACCAGTGAAAAATGTTAAGAAAATAGAAAAAAAAAGGAAACAGATTGAACTGGACACTTATAAAGTGCAAAGGAAAATGGTAGATACAAATTCAGCTATGTTACTTATTATATTAAATGGGAATTGAATAAATGCTCAAACAAAATTGCAAGGATTTAGTCTGGAGTTTTTAAAAGTAAACCTATTTTATTTGATATCTAGAATATAAAGAATGAATACATAAAGAGTAAAAGTAAAAAGATAAAATATGTGAAGAATAGTAAAGAGAAAAATTATAGAATTAGGAAATACAAAATTAATTTTAAGGCAAATTGCATTATTAGAGATAGAAAATTTCATAACTTAAGAAAGATTAAAACATGTGGCATAATAATTAAAATGATTGAATATAATGGTATAAAAATATATAAAGCCACAACTAAGAAAACATAAGGAGATATAGACAGATTCTTAATATATTTGGATATTTTAAAACACTTCTTTTAGGAAATACAGAAAAAGCTAGTAGAAATATGTAAGGAAATAGTACATTTAGCACTCTTCAGTGAACAGCCTTTTACAGGATATCAAGCCATAAGGGATTGCATTGGGAGTTATACCTGATGTAAATGACGAGTCGATGGGTGCTGACGAGTTGATGGATGCAGCACGCCAACATGGCACAAGTATACATATGTAACAAACCTGCACGTTATGCACATGTACCCTAGAACTTAAAGTATAATAATAATAATTTTAAAAAAAAGTTTAAATTGTGCATTCTTTTAATGCATGGACAGTAAGTGTTTAAAGTGGACTCTATTCTGGGTTGCAAAGCAAGTTTCAACAAATTTGAAATGATTGATATGATCAGAGTGTGTTATCTGACAACAACGCTGTTATGCTAGAAATCCATAATAAAACCGTGAGTAGAAATGTCTGATACTCTTAGAATTTACAAAACATATTTCTAAATAATTCACGGCTCAACTATGCAATAAAAATGGAGATGATAAAATAGTTTGAATGCAACAATTGGAATACTATTACTACATTTTAAAGTTTATGGAATGCAGCTAAACTGGTATTTACAGGTTTAGCTGCATTCCATAATCTTTAAAATGTACTAATACATTAGCTTGAAATGTCCAAATTAGATAAGAAGGGCTAATCACTAATATTTTAACTATCATGAATTTACATAATGAATGGTAAAATGAACACATTATCCCAATGTTGGTATGAAGTAAACAGTAAAGAGCAGAAATTAATGAGAGGAAACACACACATACACACAGAATCACACACACAGGCACCCAAACCTACAGTAAATCAACATATCAAAATATTGATTCTCTGTAAGAAATAATAAATTTGGCAACTTGATGAAATCCATCAAAAAATTTTTAATTATAACCAAAAATAGAATTAAATGATTCTATTATGCACCAGCAACATAATTGAGGGATATCCTTTGATGACGTGGACATTAAAACAATAATAAAACTCACAATATAAATTCATATTTCAGTAAAATATGTGTAGAAGTTTTATCCTTACAATATAAACACTGAAAACAACTCAAATGCCTATCAAGGGTAAAATGGATAGATACATTGTGATATTTTCTATAATAAATTATATACAAGTTAAAAATTATGGCTATACACATCATGGGTACTTCTTCCAGACTTAATATTGAGCAAATTAAGCCAGGCACAAAAAATACACATCATATGATTTCATTTATATCAAATTCAAAATTAGTCAAAATTGATGATGAAGATAGAAAGCTGAATTGTGGTTACTATTGAGGGTATCAGCCCAAAAGTGGCATATTGAAAACTAATGGGGCACTGGATTTGTCTTTCATCTTGATCTGGGTGGTAATTACATGAATATGTGCATAAGTAAAAATTCATTATGTTGTATATTTAAGATTTATGTACATTATAAATATATAATAAAGTATTTCAATAAGAAAACATTATGGACAGATCTATGACAATGAATTTTAACAATACAAGACTAAATGTATAAATTTTCAGAAAAATATAACTTATCCTAATTCCCAAATTGACTTTAACTTGATTTGTCTTGTGACTGCAAAATTCTAAAAATAAATATTTACTACACCCCACAAACAAATATCACCACTACAGCATACATATGGACACACAGAATTGCACACACCCACAACTGACAGACTGAAATGGTATTGACAAATACTTAGTATCTTCAGTAAAATAATTGATAAAAAACTAAAAGAAGGGAAGAGAGAGGAGCTATCATAATTGAGACAGGATGATAATAAATAAACTGAAGGACATTGAAAATTACTGTTGTTGAATTAGCCAAGTGGCGTAATAAAACTTTGTTGTTATATGTATTTCTCTAAAATTTTCTAATAATTCATAGTAGTTTATTAATAGATTTTGTAAATTATGCTGTAAGGTTGTGTGTATGAAATTCACAAAAAGAGATATATATTACCTCCGATGTTAACACCCACAATTGCTAACACATAGCACAGGAAGTCAAAGACTTCATAAGAGGGCTTGGTGAGGGCCCTGGTTTTCTGTGAGCTAAAGAAGTATGTGTGTAAAACAGGGCTTCATTTACTGAAGATCTACAGGAGCTAGGAACAACTAGGTGATAGCTCTGTGACTCCATATTGATAGACATTCTGTTTTTCAGCTTTCTAATGTAAATGTATATAGATAGCAAGTTTGAAGAGGAGGTAAGGATTCATCATAGATAAGAAAATAGAGTAAAAGATTATTTTTTTTCATTATCTCCCATTTATGAATTTTAAATTATGTCTCACTAGGCTGTGAGACCCCAGGGACAAGGAGTATGTTGGCCACTTTTGCATACTTCCATTATTAGGGATATGTTATTATAATACAAACATGGTATTTGCATTGCATTTGGTTGAATCTGTAGAAATTACAGTAGCCCAATTGAAACATATTTGTTGTTTCCATGACTGAAACATATGCAAGAAATTAAATATGATATGGTTGTGTTACATCTATTTTTGTATATTTTGAATTCAGAATAACTAATGCTTAGTTCTGATACTATCAGAATTTTTGTTGGAATTTTTCAACCACTGTAGTCTTGTTACAATCCTTAAATCCTTAGGATTCTGATAATCCTGTCAAAATTCTGACTTAGAATGTTTTAAATGTATTAGCTATGTTTTTAAAATACTGTTGTATTAATTTTGTGGGGCTATATAGTCTTTGAATGATTTTTTTGAAGGGACAGTGTTATAATAATTCTGTAATTACCCAGTGCAATTGAGTTCTGAAAATTGTTGTAGGTTTAGGAAGCTAAGCCACGTTGCTGCTATGGTTTGAAGATTTGTTTCCCCTGCCTTGCCCCCACATGCATACATTTATATGTTGAAACCTTATTACAAAGGTGAAAGTATTAGGAAGTTGGACCTTTTGAGAGGTGATTCAGTCATAAGGGTGAAGCCCTCATGGATGGAATCAGTGCCCTTATGTAAGAGACCCTAGGGAGTTACCTTATCCCTTCCTCCATGTGAGGACACAGAAAGGCGGCTTCCACTATGGAAACAGACCTCATGGGACACAAAAATCTGCCAATTCCTAAGTCTTGGACTTGTCAGCCTCCGGAACTGTGATAAATAAATTTGTTATTCATAAGCTACCCAGTTTATGGTATTTTGTTTAGCAGCCCAAATGGACTAAGATATGGACTATATTTAAAGCAGTGCATTTTAAATGTAAGTCACATGATCTCTAACTTTAAAGCTCAGACACAGTCTTAGAGCTTTAATGAAACTGGATGACAGAAGGGAGAGTTGTTGAAGGTTTAATTCAATTCTATTGGCTTTGAGATATTGGTTTTTTGTAAGTTCTGCTTTCATAAACTTGAAGCTGACCAGTAATGCAGGACTAGATATGTGAGCTTGTAGTCTTACCACCTAGGTACTTGCCATCACATTTTATTTTTTTTTAATTTCAATTGTAATTTCCTATTTTATTTTGCATTGGCTGTGGGTTCCACATCAGATGTGATTTCTTTGAAATATTTGAGTTGATATCAGCCTCCCCTTTTCCTCATTCCATCACAGAAGTCCTCAAACATCATCCAGAGACCCACTCGGTCAGCTCATCACAATCTGGAAAACAAACAAATGCGCACACACACACACACACACACACACACAACAAACTAACACAAAAACCGGTGTTTTTATTTTTTTTGGCTGTGAGAAAAGTAGATATATGTTACCACAAAGTAGCAATTTCCCAATCTAATATATCACAATTCCTTTGGATATGGTTAATTGAGAAAATAATAATCATGTTTTTCCCAGAATTACCTGTTTTTCTTCTCTATGCCCCCCTCCCCACACCAACTTTTCTGAGAAAAAAAGGAAGAAACTTACATTTTTATGTGGATATTTCCTGGATTGGGACAAGTATTTCTGTCCTCAGTGGAATAAGAAGCACTGCCAATACCTCTCTCTTCATTTTCACAATTCTCCAGAGCCAAAAAGGGAGAGTTTCTTCTGCTTCAAATTCTCTTTTCTCCTAACTCAAATTTTCTTTTCCTTCATTCTGGCTAACTTTCTGGCTAAGCTTTAATAGAAAAATAGATAACTTTAAATAGGCTTTAAAAAAACTATAATTTGAAGACTAGGCTAGATTACTGATATGCACTTTCTCAAATCAACAGCTTGACTATAATGTTATCACAAATTCAATTTTGAATGTCAAAAAGTATTATTTTTCTCTCTTTTCATTACTTCTTTAAAAAATTTTAATGCATAGTCCAGTCAGGGATATTCTAATCAACTAACTATATGACATTTTAAATCATATACTCAAGAAGGTCAAAAACAATAGGTGTGTATATTATTCATATATTTGGAAAACTGTCTCTATTTTACCAAGACTGAAAATACAGCAATCCATGAAACTTGCTCTATTTTACAGTCCACCAATCTGCTCACAGTAGAGTGCATGCCAAACATGCCAAACATACCTATTTTTGAAACACGCTGAATTTGGCCAATGGAAAATATAGCATAAGGGAGGTATCTTGAGAGTCAATTTTTTTTTTACTGCATATTCATGGATAGGAAAGTTAAAAATGTATTCAGTAAGAAGTTGTATTTTACTGAGCAGTCATACTCAGCATCTACTTATGTAGCCCATGAGTTTATGATTGAACAAATATGTCAAATCTTTACCTGACTTAACAGTGTCATGGATTCAAATTACCGAGGCTTTCCTCATTTGCCTTGTATTTTTGTCTGCAAGGGTCATTTACTAGTAGATATGTAAGGTGACATAATAATATGTATAACTTAACAAGACTTTTCTTTATAGAGTCAGATATTAGTAAAATGTTTAATGCTTCCCGATTTAGGACTCCGTTTCACAGATCTGGAAGCATATTCATATTTGTTCTTAGTAATCAATCTATTCTAAATGACTTGAGACACATTGGGCTATATTTGTATATGTCAGATAATTCATTCTAATGTCAGACAAATGTGTAATTATTTAACTATAAAAGTGGATGTGCAAAAAGCATGATTCTATATACTACATTCAATATGTTATAAAACATAGATGCATATATATTATATTTATCATAATACAGTACTTTCCTCTTACCCACAGTTTCAGTTACCTGCAGTCAAATGTGGTCCAATATACAGACTGGAATAAGAGACATTGGAGACTCCAAAAGGTGGGCAGGTGAGAGGCGGGTGAGGGATGAAATATTATTTATTTGGTACAATCATGCCAGTATACTCCAGCCTGGGTAACAGAATGACCTTGTCTCAAACAAATAACAACACACACTCAAAAACAAAGTCCAGACTTCACCACTACACAATGACTCTTGTAACACAACAGCACTTGTACCCCTTAATCCATAAAACTGTGTAACCCTAAGTTCAAAACAAATGTTGAATAATAAGTATGTTTAAAAAGCAAATGTAGTCCTAAAAGATTAAGTGGAAAATTCCAGAAACAAGCAATAAGTTTTAAATTGCATGTTTTTCTGAGTAATATGATGAAATATCATCATACTATTCAGCTCTTTCCTGTCTAGGATATGAATCATCCCTTTGTTCAGCATATTCATACTGTACATGCTATCCACCTGTTAGTAGCTGAGAGAGATGATATTTACATAACATTTATCACTGCATATTGTTATAATTGTTTTTATTATAACAATTGTTTTATTTATAACAATTGTTTTTATAGTCTTTTATGTAACTATATCTATTTGTAGTTATTGCTATTAATGCCTTATTGTGACTAATTCATAAATTAAACTTTATCAGAGGTATATATGTAGAGGAAACAGCATAGCATTTGCTAGGGGTCTTGTGTGTGTGTGTGTGTGTGTGTGTGTGTGTATGTATATATATACATATATATATACTCTGCAATTAGAAAGATGAAATGTAATAAAGCAACAGTAGTTAGAATGTAAGAAAAATAAATGTACCTCAATTTGTATTATTATTGCCTTGTGTATCTCAATATTTTGAAATTCATTAATATGTCTCACACATTACAGGAAACTTATGAAATCTATGCAGAGGAAAGAGGGAAAGTAAGGGAGGGCGGGAAAGAACAAATGAACTACTATAAGATTAAAAAGAAGAAAATACAAAGAGAGAAGAAAAGAAAAGAGGCAGACAAATGGATCATTTAAAGAAGGCACTCTTTTTGAGAATTAGCCTATAAGGAAATCAAATCTATGCCTTGGGTGTAATTAGCTGCTTGTCTTAAGCAGATTAGCAAATGTGCAGTTATGCTGTATGAATTAAACAGAAGGTGACATTATCATCAAATACTCTAGATGCAGAACTTGAAATAAGATTCAACAGTATGTATGTACAATATGCATACAAGATATTTTTCTTAATTAAAAAAAGTTCTCCATTATTTTGAAAGTTTCCTTAGGAAAATTTGTTTAATCTAATTACTCATGAAAAGAAATTGATAGAATAAAAATCAATATATCTAAATAAGATATCAAACATCTAAAGAGAATAACCTATCACAAGTATGAGGTATTGCAATTTAAAAGACATCCTTGATCTAAATTTAGCCAAGTTCATTAAAAAAAACTTAGTCAAGGAATACATTTTAAAACATAATTGATAATTAAAATATAATTTCTCCCAAAGTTTACTGAAAAAGAAACTATTCTTCACCAATATTAAAAAAATGAGTCCACAATTGGGACAGCAACTTAGATATCATTTATAAGATAAACTCTCTCCTTTGGTTGTTAAATAATTTAGTCAGTGAGCTGAATAGAATTGCTTATTTTTGCTTGTAATTAGGGCAGAGAGTCCTGGTCAGTGTCCTGAAAAGCAAACTATGATTTAAAGACTGTTAACTTATAACTCTAATAAAATGAAATAATGTTCCTGAAACCATAAGAAAATCCTCTGGAGAGACACGAAGACTTTATATGAGATGGAGGTTTATCTATTACATTGCTCCATCAGTTTGTATCCACAGGCAAATTTACTGGAAATACCATTCATTATCTCCTCTGAGCATAATAGTTCAGGTATGAGCAAAGCTGCTGGCTTCGGGCAGAACAGACAAGTGGTCCAACTTTGCATGCCATATTTCTTTCAATGTTGTTCCCCAGGACTGATAATCATCCATGAATGTTTGTACAACTCATAGCACTCTTTCTCTCTCTCTCTCTCTCTCTCTCACACACACACACACACACACACACATTCTTTCTCTTCCCCTCACTCCAGCCTCTCTCCATGATTTCCAAAAAAAAAAAAAAAAAAAAAAGGTTTAAGACTATCACATATTTATCTCATCTGAATTACTCAAGGTTACCTAAAGTTTTAAGGCTGACTTCAGTGCAACATTTCATTCATCTAGTGGAGACCAAGAAATTGATCTTTCTTTCCCTCTTCTTTAACTTGATAACTATTTATTCTATTCCCAAGGGTTTCTGTTCTCTTGAGATTATAGGTTTGAATCTAAAAAAGTTATAATTATAACATACATTTTTCAAAGTTTTTATTTTTATACTTTTATCCTTTGCATATAATGAGATACCTAACAAATACAGTTCCAGATGTTATAGTAGGCAACTCAGAAATATATAATCTCATATAAGTAATTTATATTTTAAGTAATGTCTTCTAATTTAACCCACTTATGCCTAATGTTCCATTATTGAAATACTAAGCATGTGGGAGTTATTTATATCCTACTGCTCAAGGTCATCGCCAAAATCTGATTTTTCACTCATGCAAAACATCAAAAAATTGCAATCTCAGGCATAAATGGCTTTTGAAGTGTTGCTGGTCTGTGTAGTTTTATATAAAAGAGTGTGTGAAGTGAGATGTAATTAAAAAATGTAGAGTGCATTGGGCTTCCAGTAGTGGCAATTCATCTACTGAAAATAGCTCTGACAGCTAGGAGATTTTATAGATCCAGTGAAGGCCCTGGAAAGCTAACAGCAGTGGAAAATTAAAGGGCTGTGATACAGGAGAAAGATACCTATAATGTTTAGTATTGGGGACCATATTGCCCCTAAGGCATTGCAGAAGAATATCTGTGAGGTCAACACGGAGGAAAGGAATGTTGACTGTCTTTGAGGCCTATCAGAACAAAAATTAGAGTTGAAGGCCATTTAGGGAGAAGGTGACCTAAAAAATCCCTGGTACTTTGGGCAGGGTCCCCATAGAAATACATTATAGAATTAAAAAAGAGACACAAGTAGAACTACCATCAAGGACTGAAGCATAACTTTGCATTATTTTATTTCCTAAATTTAGATTCATGTGATCCAAGTGGCTTGTGTCTCTAGCCATCTGCTAGAAGTAAATATAAATTTTTTCTGAAGAAAGATAAGAGTATACTTAGTCTCTAGTTATTTTTTCCCTAAATTTAAAATATGCAATGCCTATCACTGAAACAAAAATTATCACGAATATGAGGATAAGGTATGTGACCAAAATCCAAGAAAACACACAAATCACAAATCATCAGGATATTTAGATAAAGGATTACCACACAGATACTTTAAAATTAATGTGATTAATATGCTGATAGAAATAAAAGGAAATGTTAATAGCCTTGCCAAAGAATGGGAAACTATAAAGATTACTGAGCCGAAAAATGTAATAATAAAATTTAAGATCTCAAGAGGTTTAACAGTTGTTAGATACATGTGAATAAGGAATTGGAAGATAGGTTATTAGAAAATATGAGGAATGAAGCATTAAGAGATAAAATAGTAAAACAAAACACAGTAAAGATTATAAGATGCCTAGGGCACATAATATTTTAGAATTCTACCATACATGTGATTGTAGTTCTAGAGTATGACCTCAAATGTGAAAGACAAAGAAGAATAAAAAGGGCAAGGAGGAGGAGAGGAGAGGAAGAGAAAGGGAAAAAAAAAAAAAAAAAAAGAGGGAAGAAGAGGGGAGAGGAAAAGAGAAGAGAAAAAGAGAATAGGGGAAAGAGAATAGAAGGGAACAAAGCAGAATCAGTATTTGAAGAGAGAACGGGTGAGAATATTTTTAGAAGGATGAAAGATATCAAGCCACAGATTCAAAGTTTTATGAACTGGAACATGTAATAGAGTGTTTTGGTACCTGGGAGACAAGAAAAGGGGGACAGATTACATATTGTGTGAGTTATTTATGGGATCTACAAGTCATACTATTGTGTTTGAACAAGGATAATTCAGAAAGGAATCTGAACAAAATAATAAAAAAACTTCAGTAATAAACTCAGTTTATTATCCCAACTCACTCAACAACGGTAAATGTATTATACAATTATTTCTTCTAATTTACAAATGAGAAATTAAGATTGAAATGTCTTGTTCTAGGTTACACAGTAACAGGCACGACTGAGCTATGTTTATGTGATGTAAGAGTCAAACTCTTAACCATTAACTTCTATAATATCTCAATCATGTTGACATCTATATTTCATTTTAGTTAAAAAAATTACAGTTGTCAAGGTCTATCATTTCACAAATATTATCACTTATTCTCATAAATGCTGTAGGCCATTTCATATTGATTCACATATTTACTAACAACAGATATTTATTTAGTACCCTCAATGGGCCATACATATACTTCCATAAGCATTAGAGTTACATCAGTGTCAATAACTGAGAAGAGTCTGAGATTTTTCCCTACTATTAAGTTAACAAGTTTTCCTGCCATTGTTTCACAGATGGCGACAGAGAAAGCAAGACTTCTGGGGTAGAGGCAAAGGAATTTATAACTTATGGCACAATGGACAATATGACCTTCATGTTGGTTCCAGTTTCAATTGCCTTTTAAGTCATATGGAGTGACACAGAATGACTTTGGAGAATGCTGTGCACACAGTAAGTTTGCATCACTGCTAAGGAACCCCAAGTTTAAGAAGATTGCACACCATTATACAAGTTTAAGCTTGCATAACATTGTGAAAGATTAACCCTAATCTTTTATAGTGGTATGCAACTAAATATGCCAAACTTTGGCTATGAAGGGATATATTACATTTATTATACTGGGAAGAAAAGAAACGCGTCCTCTGTTTTGAAGGAAGGGACTATCTGTGATTTCTTCCAAGAACGTTTGCTCTACACATATCCTTGAAAAGACAGTAGAGAGCAAAAGGCTGTAGTGTCTCTACTTATAAGATGTACAGAAATCAAAATGACTCATGGAGAACTGTTTCTCAATAAACAGATGGACAAGAATTTCTTCTTTGTGAAGCTTACATTTTAGGAAAAAAGCTCAGTAAATATAACACATTTTTAAAAAGGTTTTTATTAGATTACAGGTAATCAATGCTAAGACAAAAAAAAAACAGTGGATAAAGGAGACTGGAAGTATTTGAGAGTGGGTTGGTTAGGGTAGGCCAAGAAAATAAAGTAATATATGCAAATAATTAAAAATAATTTCCCTGAATATTACATTTTTCACTTTTATCCTAATTAATTTCATTGGGAAAAATAAACGCACTTAAAATGAAACATATTTCTAATTTTCTTTATTGTGTATTAAGTCTTCACATGAGAATGGTAAGAATAGTGTAGAAGAGAAAGCCTCTCTAAACCATCACTTTTGATTTTTTTTTTTTTTAAGGTAGAAAAAGACAATTTTAATGAAGTAGAACAACAGCCAGAGAGCAACTCTTGACACTGAGGACACCAAACAAAATAAAAAAGTTAAGAAGGTAACTGAGTCTAGTATTTTAACCTAAAAATGAGGACTTTAAAACTAAATCATAAGAGAGAGAACAATTTTTTAAGAAGAAATATCTCAATGTTTCTTATTGAAACTTTGATTTTTTTTATTTATTATTATTATTATACTTTAAGTTCTAGGGTACATATGCATAACGTGCAGGTTTGTTACATATGTATACTTGTGCCATGTTGGTGTGCAGCACCCATCAACTCGTCATTTACATCAGGTATAACTCCCAGTGCAATCCCTCCCCGCTCTCCCCTCCCCATGATAGGCCCCGGTGTGTGATGTTCCCCTTCCCGAGTCCAAGTGATCTCATTGTTCAGTTCCCACCTATGAGTGAGAACATGCGGTGTTTGGTTTTCTGTTCTTGTGATAGTTTGCTAAGAATGATGGTTTCCAGCTGCATCCATGTCCCTACAAAGGACACAAACTCATCCTTTTTTATGGCTGCATAGCATTCCATGGTGTATATGTGCCACATTTTCTTAATCCAGTCTGTCACTGATGGACATTTGGGTTGATTCCAAGTCTTTGCTATTGTGAATAGTGCCGCAATAAACATACGTGTGCATGTGTCTTTATAGCAGCATGATTTATAATCCTTTGGGTATATACCCAGTAATGGGATGGCTGGGTCATATGGTACATCTAGTTCTAGATCCTTGAGGAATCGCCATACTGTTTTCC
>NC_037682.1:83088363-83177827 GCF_003255815.1 Theropithecus gelada
GGGGGGGGGGGAGGGGGGAGGGATTGCATTGGGAGTTATACCTGATGTAAATGACGAGTTGTTGGGTGTTGACGAGTTGATGGGTGCAGCACAGCAACATGGCACAAGTATACATATGTAACAAACCTGCACGTTATGCACATGTACCCTAGACCTTAAAGTATAATAATAATAAAAACAAAGAAAAAAAATCATTTCTATCAAAACATTCATGTTTGATAAATATAAACCACAACATGCTAAAGACATTGGAATATTACATTATAAGCTATTTAATATCAAATAATATTAAATGATTAATTTCTTTCTTTTAAAAAAACCCCGTAGAAATGTAAAAATCATTAAGAATACTATGGGATGTCTACTAAAATCATAATTAACGTAGCATCTCAAAATTTTGAAATATACTTAAAAATGTTTTCCTCATTGTTTTCCTTTGAAATTACTCATCAAACCACTTGCAGACCCTACAGTGAGAAATACTATGCAATGATATTGTATTAAGTCATTCTTGCATTGCTATAAAGAAATACCTGACACTGAGTAATTCATAATAAAAGAGATTTAATTAGTTCATTGTTCTGCAGGCTGTACAGGAAGCATATCTCTATCTGCTTCTGGGAAGTCCTCAAGACACTTCTGATCATGGCAGAAAGCAAAAGGGAACAGGCACCTCACATGGCTAGTACAGAAGCAACAGCAAGAGAGTGGGAGGAAAGCTGCTACACACTTTTAAACAACCAGATCTCTTATTAACTCAGAGCAAGAGCTCACTTTTCACCAAGGAGATGACCCAAGCCATTCTGAGGGACCCACCCCCATGATCCAAACACCTTCTACCATGCCCCACCTCCAACACTGGTGATTACATCTCAATATGAGATTTAGGCGGGGACAAATACCCAAACAGCATCAGATATAGAGAAAAGAATCAACTTGTATATACACAAGGCTCAAACACTAGAAGAAAACAGATAGAATCAAAACTCAGTCTATATATCAGGTAACTGGGCAGTGACAGCTGGATCAGCATACACACACACACAGATGGCAAATATCAGTGTGAGACTCTGAAGAGCCTTGGCGATTTGAAGACAGATGTTGCCCAAAGAGAATAAGAAAATACAATAGGGCAAATAAGAGAAGCTATTGTTTGATTCAGGTATCTTCTATCAGCAATTCTTTTGAGGATCTGGCCACTTTAATAAAATTTTGTAAGTGTAAAAGATTTGACCTTCTTTGCTGGAGTTCTTATAAAATTTATTTTTGGGGCTCTGCGGACTGGATAAGATTTTTAAAAAGCTACTGGCCTTTTATCAACGTTATTTGTGGTGGGTTATAATCTCCTATACTAGAACCTCCTATTTCACTGGCGTTATATGTCCCCACTCACACATTTTACACAAATAACATTTAAGGACTTTTAAAGACAGTGACTCTGACTTTAGCATTAACATGGTTTCCTCCATGAAAATATCTGTAGAGAGACATTAACAAGTGACATTGTTCTGACAAATGTATTTGATTGAAACTATTAAAGTGCAGTTACATTGTCTATTCAGCACTTCCAAAAATATATTATGAAAAATAAAACACCTATAAAATGTCCTCCATTAAATAATATAAAGTCCTTGAAGATATTATTGATCTCAGATTTGATAAGCTTTGTTCTGGATTTCAAATGATTTAGGATGAATAACAACATCTGAATAAATTTAGTGTGATTGCCTCTTAGTCTAACTTCTGGTTTTATGTATAATTGTGATGCATGCTTGCAGGTGTGCATGCCTATGATAATTTTCATGATTATTCTATGTAGTTATAACATGATTTGATTATACAGCAACTAGTTACACAAGTCATTTAATGCCCTTGAAAATCTGTTAAATGTATATCTTCTGTGTGTAATTTTGTATAAACTAATTATTGTCTTTAAGTTATATTAATGCTCTAAGCTGGACACCTGTAATGAACTTGCTAATTGATAAAATTCTGAAGGTATTCATGGAAAGTAGCACATATTTGTACTTATTTACGAGCAAAACTGATTTTCACTAAAGGAAATATTACTCAAATGACAAAAGAGTGTAATAGAAATCTCAAAAATACACTAACTTATGATTATTATGCTCCCTGACAGTATAACTCAGATATGATTTACAATTTTTCTTTCTTGAAAGATCTGTTAGGAGGACAGAAAGATGTATCATACGTAACTACCTCAAGTTACCAGAGGTAGTTAGGGTTCAGCAACGAAACAGAAGAAACCATATCCGCAAACACAAAGCTAGGTCTTAAATAGAAAAGCAGGGTGAATCTATAGGAGAGACAACATTTTACCTATCCCTTCATGGTGTTTTGGCTGGATGTGATAATTAAATTGACATGAGAAAGAAGAACAGGAGAAAAGCATACAAATTTATTTAAAGTAAATTTTATGTGACATAGGGGTCTTCCTCAAGTAAATGAAGAAACAAAGATGCAGTTAGAGTTGAAAACTTATCTGCCAAATTGGAGAAATAGTAGTAAACTATGAAAATGTGACAAGGCAAAAGGGATTTGGCTAGGATAATTAACTGAGTGTAGAAGTGGCAAGAAAGATACGACTTAGTTTAATAAGGTTTGTACAGATTTCCCTCAGCCCCAACTTCATGTCCTGGAAGATGAGAATACTTTCCTTCTGGTAGAAAGAAGACATTTTCACATGGGAATTACATCTCCTGCTCTTAAGAAATAGCTCCAAGGTCATAGTGATCTTATACCTGCTGGTTTTCAAGCACCTTTAACTCAAAATAGTTCATATGCCAAAGTGGCATATGATGGGGTGGCATATATTTAATTATTTCAGATACTTTTCTTTTAATATACAATAGAAAGAAAAAGAGAGCCCATGGTAGTGCCATTCTGTTACTCCTAATAAAATATATCTACTTTCTTTTATTCTAGAGATTTTCATTCTCAGGATTGGCATTCTTAGGATCTGCTATTCAATCTATTTTAATTTTCTTTTCATGTTTGGTATCTATTACAATGCTGACCAGTCTTTTAAAATAATCTTTTTATCTTTATCTCTTAATCGTAACTCCTAACCCAAGTGAGAAACTTATTAGCACTATCAATCACCATTCAATACAAAACCTAGGATAGAACTAATGTTCAGCACTCACATTTGGAGTAATCTCAAAGATTAGAAACTTTTATTTCTCTTCTAACCTCTAGATGGATGTCCTTGGTTAGAGTGATCCATAGGCCAATAAACTGTGGCCAGTGAAGCATAGTTATATGATGCAAAATGAGAACAACTTTTCTTAGGTGTCAACAACTGCAGCCACTTTTTTCAAAGGGAAATTAGGAGTGCAGCGGACACTTAAGAGTCTCTTCAATCTTTTTATCCACACAAACAACACTTACCTATAATTGTTCCTCTCCATACTCACCCTCTTTCTTGTTTATTCATTCAACAAAATATATTGAGTAGTGTCTATTCGCCAAGCACTGAGTTGACTGCTGGAGCTGTAGTACTAAAGAGTAATGATTCGTTCCTTATCCTCATTCAGCTTACATTCTAGCTGGAAGAACTGATAAATACATAACTAATAACATAGTAGACTACTGGCTTACATTTATCCTACATTTTATAAAGTAGATATACATAATGTTAGGTTGGTATAAAAAAGAAGGATTACAAGGTGTGTGAAAAACTATTTTTCTATTGAAGAAATTTTTAAGGTGAGTTCTGAAGAGTGAATAGGGCTTAGGTAGTAACATTTTTTAATACAACCAGATAGGAGCGAAGGCCCTATATAATAAAAAACAGTTGAGATACCAAAATCATGAGACATAAAGGATAATGAAGAGAGATAGAGTGCACAAAATGTATGTTTGTGTGCTTCGAACAAAGTTAGCATACAAGGTGCTGAGATGAAAGATGCTAGGTAATCAAAAGCCAGAATGCTTGGAGCCATTTAGAACTTGTTAATGTTAAGGTTGGATTTCTTTGAAACCAACAGTAAGCCTTGATAGAACTTCAAATAAGGAAGAGACTTGAACACAGGTGTACTTTTCAGAAATCACAATGAGAAAATTAAGCATTCATGCATTATTATTACTAATAAACAGTTTGTATTCAAATTGTTGTAATATTTTTTTCAGAGATTTTATTTTTATTATCTAACCCAGGAACATTGTTCTTACTAGCCATATCTTTATATTATATTTTAATTTGGAACAATTCCTCAGAATTTCTTCCTTTGCCAATGGTATTTTTGAAAAGCAACAGTTATTTTTTAGAATGTCCTTCAATTTTGATTTGCTTCATGTTTTCTCATGTTTAGATTTAGGCAATGAATTTTTGACAAAATTGATATTTCCTTCTTAGTGTTTTATTTCAAGAGACACATGGTGTTAGGCTCTCTGGGTATTGGATGATGATGACTATTTGGTTATTTAGACTATGAGAATAGTAAAAAATGTCTACAAATCAAAATTATTTTAAAACTTAATATATTCCTTTATATTTGCCCACAGACTTACCATTTAACTCCTTTCTGTAGATCTATCTTTTCATTCTAAGGAATATTGTAATGCTTTCTTTGCAGTGCAGATTAGCTGGTGACTAATTCCCTTAGTTTATGTTAGTTATCTTTTTCTTGCTCATGTTTATGAAATATAATAATTCTGGACAGAAAATTATAGGTTGACAGATCTTTGGATTTATTTTGACACTCTAAAGATGCATTTATATCATGCTGTGGCCTACATGGTTACTGATGAGTCAGTCAGCTCTCAGTGTGTCATTATTCTTCTCTATGTGTATTGCTTCTCTGGTTGCTTCCTAGGTATTTTTTTTAATTTTTAACTATAATATGTGTGTGTGTTGTCTTTTTTCCTGCATATTGTTGTATTTGTCTTGTTTGAGATTTGCTAAAATTCTTGAACCCTTAAGTGTATATGGGGAGGAAGGAAGAGTGTGTAAATCAAATTTGAGAAAACTTCCCAAATTATTTCTTCAAGTATTTGTTTCTGACCTAATATTTTTTATTTTACTTCAATTACAGCTGTAAGTATAACTACATACAATAGCTAGGGGATTTTTTTTTCTCCTGATTACTGAGACTCTTTATCTTTTCAAAAAGTGTATCTGCAGTTCAGATTGGTAATTTTTATTGAACTATCTTCAAGTTACCTAGTCCTTTCTTCTGCCATTTCAGATTTTCTATAAAGTCTAGCTAGCAATCTTTAAAATTTTAGATATTGTACTTTTTAAATCTAAAACTCTATCATTATGTTTTCAAAATATGAGCTAAGTTTTTGTTTCTGTTGAATGATTTTCTTTTGATGACAGGCTACTTTTCTGGTTACTGCAAATAATTGCTATTTTATTATTTTATTCTAGACAATGCTTTAATACATCCTAGGATGTCTGGAATCTTTTATCTTCCTCTGAAGAACGTTGTTTTTGCTGATGCCATCCTCTCAGTGAGCAGTTAACTTGGCTGGACTCAAACTTTATACTCTGTCACCCCTAGATGTTACTTTCTACCAGGCTCCTAGGAGTTTTTCTATGAATGCATTTTGGGATTGTCCTTGTATTTAGTTGGAGGATTATCCAAGTATTTAGCTGGAGAATATACATAGCTTAGGAGGCTGCCCACTCTATGGCTCCTTTCTTTTTGCATTATGTCTCTTTCTAGATTCTCCAGAAGCCCCAAACTCTGTTGTCTGACTACTTGAGCCACAGTCCCTGATGGGTATTAGTTGAATTCTAGCACCCCTGCTTGTCCTAGCACTCCACTTGCTCTTTTGACTTGAGTTCTAGCAAATAACTTGTTTTAGGGTGTGTTCCAATGTAAAATGTCAATAAACAGATACGTTATTGAGTGCAGGTACTTCTTTCAGTGGTTGGTTGGTTTCAGCTTTTTTTCTGCTTTTGAACGTCCACCATTTTAAAAGTCATTTTTAATATTTTGTTTATAGTTTTTGTCATACTTATCTGCAAGTAAGTCTGATGCAAGCTCTTCTACAATTACCTGTAGCAGAACTGCAGATTTAAACCTTCAAAAAATCCCATCTAACTGTGATGTGGTAGATTTCAAAGGGGACTGTTAGTCAATACTGAAAGATGTTAGGAGACTACTGAAATAATCAATAGGAGAAGTGTCAGTAGCTTGGGCTAAAATTGTAGAATATATAGTAAGAAGTAGACAGAATTCAAATATGTTTATTACACATTATTTACAAGATTATTTCCTTCACATACATAAATGAATTGATTGAGTTAGCATTTGCAGAAATGAAAGGACTAGACACATTCTATAAAGAAAGTTCTAGTTTTTCCAAAGTTTTAATCTTTGAAGAAAATATCATGTTACCTAAGATCTATAATGGTATAAAATTTTAATATGTAACACTGTGTCCTATCCCACTCTAAAACAGAGAAAATAGATCATTGCCAACTGAACTTTAAGATGACATTGATTTTAAGTTGCATCCCAACTTTAGAGGTGTTAAAACCTGTGGGGAGAAAAATGTCTCCTGGAATCAAGAAAATCCTGTATTTTACACAATCTATTCTATAAAGGTTCGTGAAGACATTAACTTTTCTTTTTTCCTAACAGAACTTTAGTTTTGTTCCAAAAACTTAAATTATGCATCCATATGACTCAGGAAAAGCTGACGTTGTTCATTTTATGTTAACTATGATGATTTAATTTCTCTTTCCAGGGAATGAGGCTTAATCTAGTGAATGTAAAACATTTCTCTGGAAACGCCTACTGATTTGGGGAATGGCTTGTACTAAAATGAACCAATAAACTTAAACGGAGACTAGTTTTTGATTGGTGGAGGAGTGTCACATCAGTTGAATATGAGCTAGGAATTATATTGCTCCAGTTGTAGCTAGGTAGCCATTTTGCAATCAGAAGGCAAACTGTTCTGAGGATCAAGTAAACACACATAGACAGGCAGAGTACAGAGAATCACAAAGAAATGGAGTCAGTATCCTGACCATACCAATACCTGAAGACCACCAGACTGCTGGGTTTATTGACAGTATGTTTCTTTATTTTTAAGCCAGTTTAACTTAGAATTTTAATTATTGGCATCTGAAAGCTCCCTAGCACATATACCATCGAAGTCAAAACCCAACACCTCTATGTTCGTGAATCATTGGTTTCTGAAATGTTTAACTGATATAGTATCTTTTCTCTTAGTTTATCATTTCAGAAATTGAATCTGTCCTTTGCTTTCCTACTAACTATACCCAAACCTCATCTCAAATTTGCCGCTGCCACTCTCCTTCATTCTCCAACTAACTTTCTGTCACTGTAGCTGATTTATTGTCTTCCTCTGTTTCTCTGCTCATTGTTGACAATTTACTACTACCTTTCCTGGGTCTTGGCCTAGGCAGGATTGTTCCACTGAAGTTATTATTTATATCCTGGCCATATATCATATTAATTATAAAAGATAAAAACCAGGTGAAGAATGACAGTGTGTTCCCATAGTTCCTTTTCTTTCTCTAGGGCTAGGTCCAGCAATTTAATATTCTTTGTGAGAAGAGTACCTTCAGATAATCTTCTCAGGACCTTCAGAAAACATTTATCAATATTAAAACTTCTTTGTCAAAGCTCTATTCCCTTTACTTACTCCACAATAGCATTTATTTCTGACTTAATTTCATTATTCACCCTAAAGTCATTCAGGAGCAGGTTATTTAGGTTTTATGTAATTGTATGGTTTTGAGTGAATTTCTTAGTCTTGATTTTGAATTTGATTGTGCTGTGGTCCAAGAGACTGTTATGATTTCAATTCTTTTGCATTTGCTGAGGAGTGTTTTCTTCTGTTTATGCACTTGACTTTAGAGTAAGTGCCATGTAGCAATCAGAAAAAAGTATATTCTCTTGTTTTGGGGTGGAGAATTCTGTAGATCTATGAGGTCCATTTGATTCAGTTCTGGGTTCAAGTATTAAATATCTTTGTTAATTTTCTCTCTTGATGATTTTTCTAATATTGTCAGTGGGGAGTGAAAGTCTCCCATTATTATTGTGTAGGAGTCTAAGTGTATTTGAAGATTTGTAAGAAGTTGCCTTATGAATCTATGTGCTCCTGTATTGGGTGTGCCTTCTTTGTCTTTGTTGGTTTAAACTTTATTTTGTCAGAAACTAGGATTGGAACCCTTTTTCCTGTTTTTCATTTACTTGGTAGATTTTCCTCCATCCTTTTATTTTGAGCCTATGTGTGTCATTCCATGTGAGATAGGTCTCTTGAAGACAGCATACTAATTGGTCTTGGTTCTTTATCCAGCTAGCCATTTGGTCTTTTATTTGGGGGTATTTACCCATTTACATTTAAGGTTAGTATTAATGTGTGAAAATTTGATCCTGTCATTCTGATGTTAGCTGATTATTTTGCAGGCTTGTTTATGTGGTTGCTTTATAGTGTCACCAGTCTGTGTACTTCAGTGTGTTTTTGGAGTAGCTGGTAATGGTCTTGTCTTTTCATTTTAGTGCTTCTTGAGAAACTCTTGCAAGGCAGGTCTGGTGGTAACAAATTCCCTCAGAATTTGCTTGTCTGAAAGAATCTTTTTTCTCCTTCACTTGTAAAACTTAGTTTGGCCAGATACAAAATTTCAGGTTTGAACTTCCTTTCTTTAATAATATTGAATACTGACATCCACTCTCTTTGGGATTGTCGGGTTTCAGCAGAGTGGTACACTGTTAGTCTGATGAACTTGCCTTTGTAGGTGACTTGGCCTTTATCTCTAGCTGCCTTTATCATTCTTTCATTTTGAACTTGGAGAATATGATAATTATATGTCTTGGGGATGATATTCTCATGGAGTATTTTACTGGTGTTCTCTGCATTTCCTGAATTTGAATGTTGGCCTCTCTAGCTAGGTTGGGGAAGTTCTAATGGATGATATCCGGAATATGTTTCCCAGGTTGCTTCCATTCTCCCTATCTCTTTCAAGTACACCAATCAAAGATTTGGCCTCTTTACATAATCCCATGTTTCTCTCAGAGGTTTTCATTCCTTTTTATTTGTTCTTGTCTGCCTGTCTTTAGAAAGCCAGTCTTTGAGCACTGATATTCTTTCCTCTGCTTGACCTATTCTGCTGTTAATACTTGTGATTGCATTGTGAGGTTCTTGTAATATTTTTGTCGGGTCTATCAGGTCAACTGCATTATTCTCTACACCATCTATTTTTGTCTGTCATCTTCTGCAATGTTTTATCATGAATTTTAGCTTCCTTGCATTCCATTACAATGTACTTCTTTATATCAGTGAATTTTCTTCCTATTCATATTCTGAATTCTACTTCTGTCATTTTAGCCATCTCAGCCTCAACCTGGTTCTGAACCCTTGGTGGAGAGGTGATGTGGTCATATGGAGGAAAGAGGATAATCTGCCTTTTTAAGTTTTCAGTTTCCTTGAGCTGATTCTTTCTCATCCTTATGGGCTTACTCATCTTCAATCTTTGAGGTTTCTGAACTTTGGATGGGTCTTTTTTTTTTTTTTTTAAACAGTATGGACACTTTTTCATAGGGTTGCTGTGGTATGCTGGGGGTCTACTTGGAGGTATCACCCTCCACCTGCTCCCTCATCCCAGGGTGGCCTAAAACCTCTGTCAGTCAGAGAACACCAGTGGGGGTAGCCAGAGACCCTGGTTGGGAGGCTCCACCCAGTGATGAGGAATGGGGTTGGGGACTCACTTATAAAAACAATCTGGACAGTTTCATCAGGTTTCTGTGCTGTGCTGGGGTACTGTTTTCATCCCAGTTGGCTTAGACTCTCCAAAGCCCAGAGGCTGGAACTGCTAAGTTGCCCAAACAAGCAAAGATGGTAGCCCTCACTCCTTCCTCTGAGATTTCTGCCCAAGGAGTTTTTAAATCTTTATAGGCCAGAAAACATCTGTGGGCGTGACTGGAGGCCCAGGTTTGCAGGTTCTGCCCAGTGAGGAGAAATGGGATCAGGGACCTGCTTAAAGAAGTGGTGTGGTTATGCTTTCATAGAGCAGCTGTGTTGTGCTGGGGTACTACTCTGCCCCTGGATGGCTTGGGCTCTCCAGAGCCTGGAGGCTGGAAGAGCTAACTCTGCCAAACAGCGAAGATGGTGGCATGCACCTCTCTCTGAGAGTGCTGTCCCTGGGGTTTTTCAAATATCTATCAGCAGGAGGACACCAGCAGAAGTGGCTGGAGGCCCCAGTTGGGAGGTCCTGCCCAGTAAGGAGGAATAGATTGGGGGCCCACTTTGAAGAGCAAGCTAGCCACATTTTGATAGAGCAGCTGTGCTGTGCTGGAGAATTCTCTCTGCTCCTGATCAGTTTGGACTCTCCAAAGCCTATAGGCTAGAATGGCTAAGTTGCTGAAACAGTGACTGAGCTCTGTTCCGGGTAGGTGCAACACTGCTACTGGTGGCTGGGTTCAACTCCAAGCCAGTGGGTCTTGTCCTGTGAGATAGACCTATGTTACATGAAAGCAGGGCCTGCAGAACATTGCTGCTTGCCCACCTGGATTCAGCCGCTTTTCTAGAGGTATGTATGGAGGTCTAACCTCCCACTTTGCTCCAGTTGCTATTACATTTTCTTGGAAGCCTGAAGAGCCAGAGTACCTAAAGCTCCTGGGTCTCTACGTGTGCCTGAGCAGCTGCTCTGTGTGACTGCACACGGCTGTGTGTGTCAGACTGGAGGCCCTTACGGATTAGGTTCATGAGGGGATCTTATGACCCAAGAGTTGGAAAGATCCATGGGAGAAGCATGGTTTCCCCAGGTCGCACATTTACTCACCACTTCCTTGGGTCGGGAAGGTTCCCTTGGTTCAATGTCACTTCCTGGTTTCTGATGTTATCTGATCCATGGGCTATATTCTAAAACTACTTTTTCTTAATGGCATACATGTATTATGCAATTTCTTTATGGCAGAGGATATTTAAAAGTTCAGAGTTTTGAAACTCATAATTTTTGTTTATTCCCCTCAAAGTTGTCTCTAATATAAATTTCAAGTGGCCGTCTTAAAAAAATAAAACCCCAAGTATTCTAAGTATTCCGCCTTACTGCTGTGTTACCGCTTACTTATTGCTTACTTACCGCTTATTGCTGAACAATAAAGATAAAAATGCCTTAGCTATTATTGGAATGGGGAGGAGGGGCCACTATTTACTTCAAAGTATAGTAAAAATACACATTTATTGTTGTAAAAAAGTATTATGTTTCTGTACCAGTATTTATTAACCATTGCCCTTTTTATCCTCAGTATTTCCTCTTGTAGTAAATTTGTAGTAACTTCTGTACTCATACACACACACACAGACACACACACATGTATCTATATAAAATCATCTACGATTACATTTATGTCCTGAAACCACTATTTATGGCTAGTTATCTAACTGCTTTTTCCCTATTTTCTAGAAAAAAGTCCGATATCTTTAGTTTGGCATTCAAGTCCTAAAATATATTATGTCAACCTACATTCCTGTCCTAATTTCTCATAAGTTTTCCGTAAATATTTTATCTATCTTACAACCACCTACTCACTGTCTTTCTTGATTTATCTAAAAGTCACTAAACTTGAAAATACCTCTTAAATCCTTTTCTCTGATAACTTACTCTATCACATCCACTGAAAGATGATCTCTTCCCACTGAAAACAATGACAATGTTCTCCTTCATCACAACTATATCTCTTAGCTGTAGTTATATCTTGACTATTTCTGTTGCACTATTAATTGTCAATGTTTTTACAGTTTGTAAAGTTAAAAATTCTCCAAATTGCATGGCCCAGACCTTCTCTTTTCTTATTGTCTACAACAGTGGTCCCCAGCCTTTTGGCACCAGGGACTGGTTTCATGGAAGACAATCTTTCCATGGAGGAAAGGCAGAGGAGGTGGTTTCCGGATGAAACTCTTCTACTTCAGATCATCAGGCATTAGTTATCTCATAAAGAGCACTCAACCTAGATCCCTTACATGTGAGTTCAAAATAGGGTTCATGCTCCTATGAGAATCGAATGCCACCACTGATCTGACAGGAGGTGGAACTCAGTGGTAATGCTCCTTTGCCTGCCACACATCTCCTGCTGTACAGCCGGGTTCCTAACTGGCCACTGACCAGTACCTGTCCACGGCCCAGGGGCTGGGGACTCCTGGTCTATAACATCTTTGCACTGAGTGCCCAGTCAAATAATTGCTGTTTGATAGATTTCTGAGTCCTTGGGGACGTTTACTACAACCTAACTAGATAAACTTCATTTTTGTTCTAATTATTTTGGCCATTCAGTAAATCCTTTGAGATAAATAATTCCACTTTACATCTGTGATATTTGAAAATAGAAAAAAGAACTTATAGTCAATAAAATCATTATTTCATTTGTCATCCCAATGCAGAAAAAAAAAAGAAAACATATGTATCCATCTCTCAAGATTTCTAAATAAAAAGATCAGTAAATTGTTACTAGTCATCTAGAACTGAGGCCAAAAATATCTACAAAGGATAAAATATTTATATTCTGTTTGGAGGTCCTATTTAATCCCATATATCCTGATAATGATAACAATAATAACAGCAAAAAAAAATCTATAACAGCTATTTCAATTCTGAAATTTGTTGTGCTACCAGATCTTCAAGGTTATTAGTAAAATATTAATTGAATTTACTTAACAATTCATCATTCATATATTTTATTACATATGCAAGGAAAAATTTTGTTATTTTCAGAAATAATGTTAAAGAGTCCAAAGATCAAGCTCTGGAAAAAGTCACACATACTGTAACTGTGGAAATTATAAAATACTAGTCAATGCTTTTTCCTATGAGAGATTCAAGCCTAAACAATTCTCATAAACATTTTTATTTCATATATTAAATTCATAGATCACAAATATGCAATATCATATAGTTTCAAAACAATAAAATTAATTTTAACTATGTTAACTAAACACATACAAATAAATGCAAGCTATGTCAATCATTGTAAATTTGCAGCCCTGGGTTTTTTATTACCATTGAATGTCATGATTATTGACTAGAAAATTTATATAAAAAATCATACCTAATCATTAGAGTAATGTACCTATGCATCATAATGTACCTATCAATAGACACAAATGATAGGAGTCGATTTAAATATATTGAATTGGAGGTAATTTAAGTGTATCCAAAATGACGTATCTTAATATCTAAATATGTTAAGTCAGAGGTATCTTAAGAATATCCAAAAAGATTAAGCAATAATAGGAAATAGAGGAATCTGATTTTACAGGAAGGAACCACTAAAGATGATGGATGTATATATGGGAAAACCGACAAACTAGAAGCCATCCCCTTCCAGGCACACTTCATTTCTAATTCAAAATTATATACACATACACACTTGTGTGTGCGTGCATGCGTGTGTGTGTGTGTGTGTGTGTGTGTGTGTCTGTAGTCTGTTTTCTTATTAATTTACTTATTGCTTGCATGCAAGTTTTAATATTTAGAATGTATATGATTTATAGTCCAACCATTTAATCCATGTACTTTCTCATTCGTTCATGACCTCACTTGATTATCACAATGACTCTATAAGATAGTCAGGGCTGGAATTGTAATCTTCATTTCACTGATTTAAAAAAACAAAAAATGAAAGGCAGAGAGTTGATTGGACTACCCCAAAAATCACACTGTAAAGCAATGATGGGACTGAGAGGAGAACTTAAGACTCCTGCAGGTATGCTTTTAAAGTAACATATAATTCTAGATTATAAATATGAAAATAAATTTAACTTGTTCACTCCATGCCTAGTTCTCTACTCTTAACCATCTGAGCCTTAGATAATCTGTTAGAATCTTCTGCAAACGATTCAGATTATGTATGGCACCAAAAGCTATAAATTATAGTGTTGACACTCTCAAGGTAGCATCATTTTGTGGGTACCCTCAACATTGCTGCACTATTTGTATATTGCTCTTTTTACTATTTACTCATATTTTCTTTCATCTTAAATACAAAGGCATACTTTAGTCTCCCCTCAGTAATAATTAAGAAGTTGATAGTATGATGTACCATTTATTGCTTCCTCTATTTATGTTTCTGTAAATATGTTTCTGTATATTTATAAAATCCCTGCCAGCCTACTACCTGAATTATCATTCTTTCCACCGGTGGCATGTATACTTTTATGTAATGACTGCCTGTTGCAAGGAACAGAAGTCTTATGGTAAATAAAATATAAATTATGACCAATTAATTATTAGCTCTCTGTTTCTGGAAAGTAACCTCTCTAAAACTAAATTTTTCTATATATTTCACTAAAATAATAAAACTATGCTTAGTGTGAATTGTTTAGAACATGAATAATGTATGTCAAGTGACTGGCACATAGAAGCTGCTCAGTAAATTGTCAAGATATTTTGCAAGTCTCAATACATTTGTTCTTAAAATTATACATTATTTTTTTCCTCTATTCATTGTTCTTACCTTACTTACAGAAATTACTTATTCACTTCCTGACAACTTAAAAACTCAGCCTGGCTTCTCTTTCAAGTCTTCTTTCTTCTCAATGTACGTTACACAACATGTGCTAACATTCCAGCACATTAGACATGTTCCACACTTTTCTCACTGCTTTACAGGAAACAGAAATTCCTTATGTTATGGAATTTAAGATATTCTTAATATCTTAATATGACCTTTAATGTAAATTCCGGACTTATCACCACCTTTACCATTGCACAACTTCAAGATGGACTTTTGTGCATTCATTTTTTTCTCACTTCTTTTTTAAGTAAGTATCTAGCTTCAAAGTTAATTCTAATTATATATAATCAAGTAATATATATATAATCAAGGAATATCCCTCTCATCCTGACTTTCCCTTCAGAAATATACTTGAATATACTTAGTGCATTAATTTTTCATAAAATTTAAGAAGCAACTTATCAAGTTCCCAAGATAAACATTGTTAAAATTTGTTTGGAATTTTATTAAATTTAAAGGTTGATCTTTTGATGATGAATATCTGTAAAATATTAATTCCTGTTATCCACGATGGTACATGTCCCTATATGTTTTCTTTAATATCTCATCATAACATTTTTTATTTCTTCCTGCAGAAGTCTTATAGTTTATTAAATATGTTTTTGGATATGATGTTAACATTGTATATCATATTTTCCTTTAATATTCAGCAGTTGGTGTAAAAAATATGCTGTTAGTGTAAAAAAAGTAACATTTTTATATTTTAGTCTTATATCCAGCCAGCTTGCTAAATGCTCTTATTACATTCAATAATATATGTATGAATTTTTTTAAATTTTCTAATTGAGAGATCATAACATCTGTAGCTACATTAACTTCTATTTCCTTCTCTCTAAAACTTATGCCTTTAATCATAGTCTAGGACTCCTCATACAATGTTGAATAGAATAGTGATAACATTTGTCTTAACCAAGGTTAATCCACAACAAAACAAGGATTTTAATTGTGGAAAAAATTTCAGGGAAGACAGGCAGAAAGCTAATGAGAGTAAAATATGTAAGGAGAGGAAGGCAATACAGAGGGTACTTCTGATTTTTGATTGCTCTCCTTCATGAAAAATGAGGTCATTTGTATCATCAAGTTTATGTAAGATACAGTGTAGATTGAATTGCGCTACTATTCACTTGAGAAAAGAAAGAGGGCGAATTTCTTCACTGGCTCCTGTCTCACCCTGGTCAAGAATTGTCCATGAGGTATTAGTTCATCCACCTTCCCAGATCACATATGCATAAAAATCAGTTAGATTTCCCTTATCTCTTAAGTCATGCTTTTAGAAATATCCCAAGGCAGAAAGCGAAAATGTGAAGTGTAACTGAAGCAAGGTGCTGTCAGTTTACACCTTCATGAAGCTGAATGCCATAAATATGACTTGAGTAAAAGGAGAGCCAAAATGATATGGGGCATGGCATAAACAGCTAATATAATGGACATTCTTGTCTTAAAGGAAGATGTCTCCAATTTAGGATGATGGCTGCTCATGGTTTTTTATACCCTTTACTGTATTAAGAAAATCTTATATTAATTTGGTAACAATCTTCCTTGTAAATCGGTTTTAATTTTTTAAACTGTATTTATAGAGATTATAATATTTTCCCATTAAATTAATTGTTGGATTGAGTTTCTGGTTTAATACTATACTGTCTTTTCATACCTAACAACACCAGTATGGTTGTGATGTAATATTTGTTTTCTGTACATTGTTGTGTTTGATTTCGTAATATATTTTTTTGCATCTATCATAATAAGTGAAATAGACATGCAATTGCACTTTCTTACACAGTTTTCTCTAGTTTTTTAACAGGTTGATGACGACCTTATAGAGGACATTGGAAAATATTCCTCCTTTGAAATTTCATGTCAAAGACTGAATAAACTTGGTATCATGTGCTTGAACATTTACAAGAACTCATCTTTAAAACATTCTGAGCCTCATGTTTGCTTGTGGGATTATTTTAAGCACTGTCTCAATTATTTGAATGCTTATATTATTCATGCTGTTTTTGTCTCTTTAATTCTAGTAAGATATATTTTCTGCAAATTTCAATTTAATCAAAAGTATTAGAAATTATTGGCAAAAGTGTTGTCATATTACTTCTAGTGCTACAACTGCTCTTCCTATCTTTATATATGTATATCTTTTTCTCTTAATTACTGTAGACAAAAGTTTGTATCCCTTTATTTCTTTTTGCAAACAACTACTTAGGCTTTGGTGATCTCAGTGGTATTGGTTTATATTTTAATGAATTTTGCTAGGTTTTCACTTCACTTGCTAATTTCTTTAAGTTTTCTTTATTTTTATTTTTCTAATTTATTATGATGGGCATCTAGCTTATATATTTAGAAGTCTTTTAATTTTCTAAAAAAACTAAATAGGCCAGACATGTGGGGTTTATTTTTTATTATACTTTACGTTCTGGGGTACATGTGCACAATGTGCAGGTTTGTTACATATGTACACTTGTGCCATGTTGGTGTGCTGCACCCATCAACTTGTCATTTACATCAGGTATAACTGCCAATGCAATCCCTCCCCATTCCTCCTTCCCCGCTCCCCATAATAGGACCTGGTGTGTGATGTTCCCCTTCCCAAGTCCAAGTGATCTCATTATTCAGTTCCCACCTATGAGTGAGAACATGCAGTGTTTGGTTTTCTGTTCTTGCAATAGTTTGCTGAGAATGATGGTTTCCAGCTGCATCCATGTCCCTACAAAGGACACAAACTCATCCTTTTTTATGGCTGCATAGTATTCCATGGTGTACATGTGCCACATTTTCTTAATCCAGTCTGTCACTGATGAACATATGGGTTGATTCCAAATCTTTGCTATTGTGAATAGTGCAGCAATAAACATACGTGTGCATGTGTCTTTGTAGCAGCATGATTTACAATCCTTTGGGTACATACCCAGTAATGGGATGCTGGGTCATACGGTACTTCTAGTTCTAGATCCTTGAGGAATCGCCATACTGTTTTCCATAATGGTTGAACTAGTTTACAATCCCACCAACAATATAAAAGTGTTCCTATTTCTCCACATCCTCTCCAGCACCTGTTGTTTCCTGACTTTTTAATGATTGCCATTCTAACTGGTGTGAGATGGTGTCTCATTGTGGTATTGATTTGCATTTCTCTGACGAACAGTGATGACAAGCATTTTTTCATGTGTCTGTTGGCTGTATGCATGTCTTCTTTTGAGAAATACCTGTTCATATCCTTTGCCCACTTTTTGATGGGGTTGTTTTTTTCTTGTAAATTTGTTTGAGTTCTTTGTAGGTTCTGGATATTAGTCCTTTGTCAGATGAGTAGATTGCAAAAATTTTCTCCCATTGTGTAGGTTGCCTGTTCACTCTGATGGTAGTTTCTTTTGCTGTGCAGAAGTTCTTTAGTTTAATTAGATCCCATTTGTCAATTTTGGCTTTTGTTGCCATTGCTTTTGGTGTTTTAGACATGAAGTCCTTGCCCATGCCTATGTCTTGAATGTTATTACCTAGGTTTTCTTCTAGGGTTTTTACGGTATTAGGTCTAACATTTAAGTCTCTAATCCATCTTGAATTAATTTTCGTACATGGAATAAGGAAAGGACCCACTTTCAGCTTTCTACTTATGGCTGGCCACTTTTCCCAGCACCATTTATTAAATAGGGAATCCTTTCCCCATTTCTTGTTTTTCTGATGTTTGTCAAAGATCAGATGGCTGTAGATGTGTGGTATTATTTCTGAGGATTCTGTTATGTTCCATTGGTCTGTATCTCTGTATTGGTACCAGTACCATGCTGTTTTGGTTACTGTAGCCTTGTAGTATAGTTTGAAGTCAGGAAGCGTGATGTCTCCAGCTTTGTTCTTTTGACTTAGGATTGTCTTGGCAATGTGGGCTCTATGAACTCAATGTGGTTCCATATGAACTTTAAAGCAGTTTTTTCCAATTCTGTGAAGAAACTCATTGGTAGCTTGATGGGGATGGCATTGAATCTATAAATTACTTTGGGCAGTATGGCCATTTTCACGATATTGATTCTTCCTATCCATGAGCATGGTATGTTCTTCCATTTGTTTGTGTCCTCTTTTATTTCACTGAGCAGTGGTTTGTAGTTCTCCTTGAAGAGGTCCTTCACATCCCTTGTAAGTTGGATTCCTAGGTATTTTCTTCTCTTTGAAGCAATTGTAAATGGAAGTTCATTCATGATTTGGCTCTCTGTGTGTCTGTTACTGGTGTATAATAATGCTTGCGATTTTTGCACATTAATTTTGTATCCTGAGACTTTGCTGCAATTGCTTATCAGCTTAAGGAGATTTTGGGCTGAGATGATGGGGTTTTCTAAATATACAATCATATCATCTGTAAACAGGGACAATTTAACTTCTTTTCCTAACTGAATACCCTTGATTTCTTTCTCTTGCCTGATTACCCTAGCCAGAACTTCCAATACTATGTTGAATAGGAATGGTAAGAGAGGGCATCCCTGTCTTGTGCCAGTTTTCAAAGGAATGCTTCTAGTTTTTGCCCATTCAATATGATATTGGTTGTGGGTTTGTCATAAATAGCTCTTATTATTTTGAGATACATTCCATCAATACCAAGTTTATTGAGAGTTTTTAGCATGAAGGGCTGTTGAATTTTTTCAAAGGCCTTTTCTGCATCTATTGAGATAATCATGTGGTTTTTGTCTTTGGTTCTCTTTATATGCTGGATTACGTTTATTGATTTGCATATGTTGAACCAGCCTTGCATCCCAGGGATGAAGCCCACTTGATCATGGTGGATAAGCTTTTTGATGGGCTGCTGGATTCAGTTTGCCAGTATTTTACTGGGGATTTTTACATCAATGTTCATCAGGGATATTGGTCTAAAATTCTCTTTTTTTGTTGTGTCTCTGCCAGGCTTTGGTATCAGGATGATGTTGGCCTCATAAAATGAGTTAGGGAGGATTCCCTCTTTTTCTATTGATTGGAATAGTTTCAGAAGGAATGATACTGGCTCCTCCTTGTACCTCTGGTAGAATTCAGCTGTGAATCCATCTGGTCCTGGACTTTTTTTGGTTGGTAGGCTATTAATTACTGCCTCAATTTCAGAGCCTGATATTGGTCTATTCAGGGATTCAACTTCTTCCTGGTTTAGTCTTGGAAGAGTGTAGGTGTCCAGGAAATTGTCCATTTCTTCTAGATTTTCTAGTTTATTTGCATAGAGGTGTTTATAGTATTCTCTGATGGTAGTTTGTATTTCTGTGGGGTTGGTGGTGATATCCCCTTTATCATTTTTTATTGCATCTTTTTGATTTTTCTCTTTTCTTCTTTATTAGTCTTGCTAGTGGTCTATCAATTTTGTTGATCTTTTCACAAAACCAACTCCTGGATTTATTGATTTTTTGGAGGGCTTTTCGTGTCTCTATCTCCTTCAGTTCTGCTCTGATCTTAGTTATTTCTTGCCTTCTGCTAGCTTTTGAATGTGTTTGCTCTTGCTTCTCTAGTTCTTTTAATTGTGATGTTAGAGTGTCAATTTTAGATCTTTCCTGCTTTCTCTTGTGGGCATTTAGTGTTATAAATTTCCCTCTACACACTGCTTTAAAAGTGTCCCAGAGATTCTGGTATGTTGTATCTTTGTTCTCACTGGCTTCAAAGAACATCTTTATTTCTGCCTTCATTTCGTTATGTACCCAGTAGTCATTCAGGAGCAGGTTGTTCAAGTTTCCATGTAGTTGAGCAGTTTTGATTGAGTTTCTTAGTCCTGAGTTCTAGTTTGATTGCACTGTGGTCTGAGAGACAGTTTGTTATAATTTCTGTTCTTGTACATTTGCTGAGGAGTGCTTTACTTCCAATTATGTGGTCAATTTTGGAATAAGTGCAATGCGGTGCTGAGTAGAATGTATATTCTGTTGATTTGGGTTGGAGAGTTGTGCAGATGCCTATTAGGTCTGCTTGGTGCAGAGTTGAGTTCAATTCCTGGATATCCTTGTTAACTTTCTGTCTCATAGAGCTGTCTAATGTTGACAGTGGGGTATTGAAGTCTCCCATTATTATTGTATGGGAGTCTAAGTCTCTTTGTAACTCTCTAAGGACTTGCTTTGTGAATCTGGGTGCTCCTGTATTGGGTGTATATATATATTTAGGATAGTTAGCTCTTCCTGTTGAATTGATCCCTTTACCATTATATAATGGCCTTCTTTGTCTCTTTTGATCTTTGATGGTTTAAAGTCTGTTTTATTAGAGACTAGTATTGCAACCCCTGCTTTTTTTGTTCTCCATTTGCTTGGTAGATCTTCCTCCATCCCTTTATTTTGAGCCTATGTGTGTCTGCATGTGAGATGGGTCTCCTGAATACAGCAGACTGATGGGTCTTGACTCTTTATCCAATTTGCCAGTCTGTGTCTTTTAATTGGAGCATTTAGTCCATTTACATTTAAGGTTAAGATTGTTATGTGTGAACTTGATCCTGCCATTATGATATTAGCTGGTTATTTTGCTCGTTAGTTGATGCAGTTTCCTAGCATCGATGCTCTTTACATTTTGGCATGTTTTTGCAATGGCTGGTACCGGTTGTTCCTTTCCATGTTTAGTGCTTCCTTCAGGGTCTCTTGTATGGCAGGCCTGGTGGTGACAAAATCTCTCAGCATTTGCTTGTCTGTAAAGGATTTTATTTCTCCTTATGGAACTTAGTTTGGCTGGATATGAAATTCTGGGTTTAAAAATCTTTTCTTTAAGAATGTTGAATATTGGCCCCCACTCTCTTCTGGCTTGGAGCGTTTCTGCTGAGAGATCTGCTGTTAGTCTGATGGGCTTCCCTTTGTGGGTAACCCGACCTTTCTCTCTGGCTGCCCTTAACAGTTGAATCTGACAATTATGTGTCTTGGAGTTGCTCTTCTTGAGGAGTATCTTTGTGGCATTCTCTATTTCCTGAATTTGAATGTTGGCCTGCCTTACTAGGTTGAGGAAGTTCTCCTGGATGATATCCTGAAGAGTGTTTTCTAACTTGGTTCCATTTTCCCCCTCACTTTCAGGCACCCCAATAGATGTAGATTTGGTCTTTTCACATACTCCCATACTTCTTGAAGGCTTTGTTCATTTCTTTTTCCTCTTTTTTCTTTAGACTTCTCTTCTCGCTTCATTTCATTCATTTGATCCTAACTCACTGATACTCTTTCTTCAGTTACTGAATCTTGTGCATTTGTCACGTGTTTCTCGTTTCATGGTTTTTATCTCTGTCAGTTCGTTTATGGCCTTCTCTGCATTGATTATTCTAGTTATCCATTCTTCCATTCTTTTTTCAAGATTTTTAGTGTTTTTGTGCTGGGTACATAATTCCTCCTTTAGCTCTGAGAAGTTTGATGTGCTGAAGCCTTCTTCTCTCAACTCATCAAAGTCATTCTCTGTCCAGCTTTGATCCGTTGCTGGCGATGAGCTGCGTTCCTTTGCCGGGGGAGATGCGCTCTTATTTTTTGAATTTCCAGTTTTTCTGCCCTGCTTTTTCCTCATCTTTGTGGTTTTATCTGTCTTTGATCTTTGATGATGGTGATGTACTCATGTGGTTTTGGTGTGAGTGTCCTTCCTGTTTGTTAGTTTTCCTTCTAACAGTCAGGACCCTCAGCTGTAGGTCTGTTGGAGATTGCTTGAGGTCCACTCCAGACCCTGTTTGCCTGTGTATCAGCAGCAGAGGCTGCAGAAGATAGAATATTTCAGAATAGTGAGTGTTCCTGTCTGATTCTTGCTTTGGAATCTTCATCTCAGTGGTGTACCCCACTGTGTGAGGTATGGGGTGTCAGTCTGCACCTACTGGGGGATGTCTCCCAGTTAGGCTACTCAGGGGTCAGGGACCCACTTGAGCAGGCAGTCTGTCCGTTCTCAGATCTCAACTTCGTCTTGGGAGATCCACTGCTCTCTTCAAAGCTGTCAGACAGAGTCATTTGTATCTGCAGAGGTTTCTGCTGCTTTTTAGCTTTGCCCTGTCCCCAGAGGTGAAGTCTACAGAGACAGGCAGGCCTCCTTGAGCTGCTGTGGGCTCCACCCAGTTTGAGCTTCCCAGGGGCTTTGTTTACCTACTTAAAGCCTCAGCAATGGTGGGCGCCCCTGCCCCAGCCTCGCTGCTGCCTTGCAGTTATATCACAGACTGCTGTGCTAGCAATGAGGGAGGCTCTGTGGGCATGGGACCCTCCTGGCCAGGTGTGGGATATAATCTCCTGGTGTGCCGTTTGCTAAGTCCCTTGGTAAAGCACAGTATTGGGGTGGGAGTTACCCGATTTTCCAGGTGTTGTGTGTCTTAGTTCCTCTGGCTAGGAAAAGGGATTCCCTTCCCCCTTGCGCTTCCCAGGTGAGGCGATGCCTCACCCTGCTTCAGCTCTCGCTGGTTGGACTGCAGAAGCTGACCAGCATCGATTGTCTGACACTTTCTTGTGAGATGAACCCGGTACCTCAGTTGAAAATGCAGAAATCACCCGTCTTCTGTGTCGCTCGCGCTGGGAGCTGGAGACTGGAGCTGTTCCTATTCAGCCATCTTGCTCCACCCCCAACACGTGTTTCTTAAAGCACTGGTTGGTTGCATCCTACAAACTTTGATATATGTTTTCATTATAATTCAGTTCTAGTCATTCTTTAGTATAATTTCTTCTTTATACCGTGAATTATTTAACAATGTTTTTATATTATTCAAATGTGTGAGATTTTAAAAATTTATATTTTTGTCATTAACTTCTAATTTATATTGTGATCAAAGATTATAATCTTGATACCTTTCTTTGAAATTTTATAAGACTCTGCATGTGTGCATGAAAAATGTCTTTCATTAATTGTTATACATAGAATATATAAATATATGTATATATCCATGAATTTATTGATTATGGGCAAATTTGCTGATTTTGTAAATATTTATATATCCCTTTTCATTTATATTTTTAACTGTTAGTAAACAATAGATATGTGTTCAATCTACTGATAAAATTTTGGATTTATAAAATTATTTTTGTATTTCTCTCAGTTTATGCATCATTTATTTCAATATTACTTCATTACTAATAGCTATATATTCTTGATAAATTGAAATTACATCATTAGTGACACTACCCTATATAATTTTGTCTTAACTGTATTTTATATACTATCAATATGGCAATTTATTTCTGCTAGTATATGAAATGAAATGAAAAACATGTGTGAAATGTCTGTCTCTTCTTTCTCTTTGAGTTTTTACTTATCCTCATGTTTTAAGTGTCTTGTAATCAGCATATAGCAAAATTGTGGTTATTATTCTCAATCTGTCAGAATTTGTCTTTGAACTGTTAAGGTTGTCCATATATATTTATTGTAACTATTGATTTATTTAGAGCCGTTACTGTCTTATTTTTATATTATATCCTATTTTTACAATGTTTATTTTATTTTTTTTTAAATTGATAACTGTATACCTATTTTAATAAAATAGAAATCGGTATATTTTCACATGTCTTGGTCTTTCTTTCTCACTTCCTCTTCTGATTTAAGTATTACATGCAAAAATTTAATGAGTTTCTCAGTTATAATACTTGCGATACTGTGCATTTCTAATACGGTTTTTATTGTGTTCTCATATTGAAATGACAATTTGAAATTGTTTTTTTTTTCTCCTAAATGTCTTGTTATTTTGATCTGTGAACTCATTTTCCTCAGGAACATTAGCTTTTTTTTTGTTTTTCCTTCTGGCAATGAGAATTAAGGAAGACCAAAACCCTAGTATTTGTCAGACTGATAAATCCAGAAGATGTGGAGTAGGAAAGCCCAAGGGTAGAGCTGTCTAAGAAAACCAGACTCAATCATTCCTTTTCTTATAAACAAACACTTTTATCAATTATTTATCCTTCTCAGCACAAGAAGTATTCATTAAGTCCTTGGAATATAGTTCCTAATCTCTAGAGTTTTGAAAGAGAAAAGATGGGAAATGGAGAAGTAATTGACTGAAGTCAGTAAGCCCTACGGATTCTTTGAAAGTTATTCCTGATACACTTGGACCCAACTGTGTGACACAAGCATTATTTGCCTCCAGGAAATGTCCCAGAAAAAGTAAGAGCAGAACTCCAATAATCTTCACTGTACTTAAACCTCAGCAGTGCCTGATTGCCTCCTGTCACAGGTCAAAGCTACTTCTTGCTACACACCAATTTAAAACCTCCAGTCTCCCAGGGGTTTGTCACTGCTTTCTCCTTTTTCCCTACTGATTCCTCTGAAGCTGAACTTGGGAGTGGAAGCCAGCAGCCATGCTAGTGCAACCACTTAGTCAAACTTGAACCCATATTCACTTTTCTTTGCGATGCTGTGTAGCATTATGATTTCCTCTGTTTACAGGGAAGATGTTTACACGTCATGCTTTCTTTTCTATTACCCTGTCATGCCCAAGAAAGCCCATGAACTTTCCCATATTTTTTTCACATTTAGTATCTCACATTTATATGACTCACCAGGCCCTGTAGTAGTATGCTGATGAACACTCTCTGGAAAAACAACAAAAGCCTGACTTTTTGCATTTGCAGATCTCTTGATATATACTCTTATATACTCTTGATAAGAGTATATCAGCTACCTACAAGTTAGTAACTGGCTGGCAACATTAGAGGAACCTTCAGTGTTTGCATAGAAATAAAGTTCATATGGGTAGAGAGGTCAAGATGTGTTTTCTTTAGAATTATTTTCCTTGACATTATTTCTCCTGATGGTCCAACACTGTGTATTGTTCTCCTGCAACAGGGCTAAATATAGGTGACACAGATGCAAATGTTGCTCAAAGCAAAGATATTTCCCAGCTTGATCACCATAAATTCACAATAAAAATCAGATGACAAAATCTACTATATTCATTGTCTAGGGCTGCTGTGAAAAAGTCACACAAATATGGTACTTTAAAACAACAGAAATTTATTGTCCTACAGTTATGGAGAACTCTAAAATCCAGGTGTCATCAGGGCCCTGCTCTCCCTGATGCTGTGGGTAGAAGCCTATCTTGCCTTTCTCTAGCTTCTGATGGTGTTCACTGCTTGCAGCTGCATCACTGCAATCTTTGTCTCCATCTGTATGTCTCCACATCATTTGATAAGGACATCAGTCATACTGAATTAAGGGTGCAGCCTACACCAGTAGATCCAATTTTAGCTTAACTAATTACATCTATAATGATGCTATTTTTCAATAATTTCACATTTTGACCTACTAAGGCACAGGAACATTATATTTTTGAAGACACAAACCTACAACATCTAGTTTAACTTCCTTTTCATGATCTTTTTGGGTCATGTAGTATATGTTTCTCAGCACTGATTGCCCAAATTATCTAAGGAATTTATAAATACACACACTTCATCATACAACAGAGTAATGAAATTAAAATTTCTCTGAATGGGGCTAGGACACCTCTATTTGTAAGAACAGCCCTAGGTGATTATGATGCCCAAGTGCATGCAAGAACACTAAGAAAATGAGACAAAAGACCCCTTCTTAGGGGCTTGCCTGGCCCCTAAACATGAGAATAAAGAAAAATATTTAGTTCCTTCAAAGGAAATTCCAGGAAGTTAGCTAACCTTAAGAAGCAAATAAGGACCTTGATAAACTAGAAGGTAACAGTAGTGAAAAACAATATCCAAGGAAGCTGGAATCATGGGGATGACTGGTTCTCCTATAGAAACCAAAGAAAATGTCTTAACATGTGGCTGTCAGTTGCTTTTCAGAAATCCAGACACCCACAGACTTGACCGGCTGGCACATAGACATCAGGTAAGGAGAAAAAGGACTGAACTTTGACTGCCATTCCTTGTTCTAAATTTCTTCCTAAGAAGCCTAAAGAAAGTCATACCATGAGCTACAGCTAACTTTTTTTCTGCTGACCCCAAATTTTTAAGCAAAGCTTCTCTTCCTTAACCAATTGCAAATCGGAAAATCTTTGAATCTGCCTATGACCTATAAGCCTCTGCTTCCTGATACCCTGGCCTTTCAAGCTAAAACCAATATGTAACCTCCATTCATTGATTTACGATTTTGCCTGTAACTTCTGTTTTTTGGTTTTGTTTTTGTTTGTTTGTTTGTTTGTTTAATTTATCCCTGCTTTTAGAAACCCTTACCTAAAAGGCATCAACGAGTTTGGGATTTAAGCATTAGCTGCCTGATCCTCGTTGCTTGGGGCCTGCCAACCAACACCTTCCTTTCTACAGCTGCAAACTTTGGTGTACATATCTGGTCCTACTGTGCCAGGTGAGTGGACCCCAGTTCAGTTCTTTAACAATAAGACACATGTGAAATCCAATTAATCCCAGTCATGGCTACCAGTAGGTAATGCCTTAATGGATATATTATCAACTCCTATTCTACTGATTTGTGGCTTAGCATACACAGTACTACCCCCAACTTGTCTTTAGTTCTTATATGTATGAATAACTATATCTTCAACTAAGTTGATATAATTATCAATATAATTATATATATGCACACACACGCATACTCACTTCTTCTAGAATGTAATCTTCAAGAGGCCAGGAATTTTTATCTGTTGTGCTCTGTACTATAAAGTGCCATACCAATGGGGAGATGGAAAGTGGTGGAAGTGAATGGCCTCCACGGGAAGGATCATCACTAGCATTGTTTAGAAATCTCGATACGTGAGGATGATAGAAAAGACTGACAATTGACTTTAATATTCTTTTTAAATTACCTAATGACAATTCGTCTCTTATATTTTGCTTCCACCTATTCCTGCATTTGCCACTGACTCCTGGAACATCATAGGTGTTCTATAAATGGTCATTAACTGGGTGAATAAATGAGTATAAGGTATTCAATAAATACTTGGTGAAAGGGTGGAAGGATGGATACAGAGACGAAAGAAAGAGTAAATGAATAAATATATCTTCACCTACCTAAGTTAAAGAGTGAAAGAGTGAACCCCTTCCACATACTTTGGCACTGTTCTTTAGACTCAGGGATTCTGATGTCTGATCCCGTAAGCAAAGTTATGACTTGCTTTGGTAAGAGGAAAATAAAATTATTTAAACATGATAGTCCATAGGAAACTGCTCTATCCAACCTAGAAGTAAGATCAAAGTATTAATACAAAGTAAATGCAGGTAAAAGACACAGGAGAAAAAAAATTAATATCCAGTATAAAATGTAATAAAAGGCAAAAGAAAAAGCTAACCCTGAGCCTGAATACACATAAGAATGAAGTCATAGTATATTTTTTTCCTTGAAGAAAAAAGAAAACACATAAAAGAGAATAAATGAGAAAGGGCAAATGTTATAAATAGTGGCAAAAGTAGGAAAATGAAGGCAAGGGAAATGGAATATCATGGTAAAGCAGAGGAAGAAACAGAATCCTCAAGGAAGGAATAAAGCAAGCTAGCAAAGAAGCAGATTGTTGGCCTCTGATTGTATTTCATTTATAACTGTTCTTACATTTTATTATATTTCTCTGGCAGCAGTCCCACATCTCTTTATGTCTGAAGGAAGGGGGTGGCAGAAAAATGTTGCTCTGGAGACTTGAGATTTATTGCCTCGTACACTTAGTGTTAGACTGATTTTTTTTTTTAAATTACATGCCACTGTCATGTTCAAAATAAAACTTAAGATAGACTGCATGCCATGTATCGTTGTAAGGATTGCTTTTATTCAGAGTGAAAACTAATGAAATTCAGTTAAATCCTAAGCACATCAGAAACCACTGAGGTGGATACCAACTTCTATACTTTTTATTTTATCATAACTTGTGCCTCCAATGAATGATATGGAGTGATTTCCTGAATTAAGAACACATTGCATGGAACATATGTAGATATTGCTATGGAAAGTCTAGGTTTTTGAATCTAGACAGACCTGGATTTATATCCCAGTGAACTTGGACAAGTTACTCAAACTATCTAGGCCTCAGTTTCCTTAGGTGTAAACGTACATATTAATAGTAATTATTTCATTATGGTTTTCCTGATGATTATATACCATAAAGTGTATAAAGTTTTTAGCATAGCAGTTGGTAAGTATTCAAAATAACGAGTAATTTTATCATTAAAGTCATAAACTTTTTCTTCATTTTAGTATTTGTTTCAAGAAAAAGTAATCAAATCTTAATATTTATAAATTTACATTTGGAGTTAAACTAGCTAATGAAAGGAAATATGTAATTAGCCACTTCCTCTATTCTCCACAGTTACTTGGAAGAGAAAGTGTACCCACTATGTTTTCCCATTTTCTATAGTCTTGATGCTCTAACATTTGGTGCTACGATTCCCAGAGAAACTACCCCTCCCAGGGCTAGTTAATTCCTAAAAACAGCAAAGAACTCCCCTGCAAGGGCTGCTTTGAATTACAAACCAACCAATTCAGAGCCCACAACCCCAGCCCTCTCCTTTATCACACTTTCGCACATCAAGCCAGTATTTCCCCTGCCCCAAGTTACTCTTGGGCCAGATACCAGAAAAGTCAGAACCACCCTTATAACTTAGAACCCTTTCAAATTATTCAAATAGCCTAATTTTAAACTTGAGCATATTTACCCTGCCTTGCCATTTCTTCCTGTAAAAGCCCCAATAAAGGTTCTGGGCCATGTTGCTCCTTTGTCTCCTGAATGACACTCATCTTTCCTCTGTGACCCTTCATGGTGTGCCTCCTGCTTCTAGGGATCTGTCAGTATAAACTTCTTCCTTTATGGCAATCATTTTTATGTGTGCATGACTTACCTGCTTAAAACAAATGCTGGGTACATTTTAATGCAGAAATAAAAATATGCTTGTTCATCACTGTCTCATTCAGATAACCACTGCTCCAACATTATTCCCTTATTTTGAAATTCATTCTATCATCTTATAACACCTTGTCTCCAACCTAAGATAAATCCAGTAGCTGCCAATGTTGACAGCCCTGTCCTAGCTTCTTCAATAACCTATGGCTTACACAACTTGTTTACACTAATCCTCCGCTATTTTCCTTGACAAATTCCATCTCCTCCTTAGTATTCTTTCTAAGTCTGTTGACTTTGCTTTGTAAGTTCTCATCTTAGAAACTTCATCTCTATTTTAGCTACCCAGTAGAGAGCTTCAACCCAAATCATCATGCAATCTTATTCAGTTTTCAAGTTTGGAAATTTCAAAATCCTCTACTCTGAAAACCAGTTCTTATACTACATCTTCTTCAAATTCTTTCTTCTAGTGAGAACTTCCTCCTATACTCTGATTACTTGTCCTTTGATTTCTCACTTTTCTTGTAGTGAATATTTACCACTCTTTGGCTTTTTATTTTTCCTTATACATCTGAATTTCACGATCAGTCATGTTATTGATCTACATCTCAAAATACCATATTTATATATCCAAAAATCTACCAGTCTTGATGCATTAAAAAAGCCACACTGCCTGCTGTTTTACCCTTAATTCTGAGCTTCCAAGTATTTTTATTGTTCTAATTTGTACCAAATCAAAGAGCCACTTCAACTGTGCTTTACTGTAACTAAGCAATTATTTATTATTTTTTGTTAGCTCTCTTGTTTACATAGTAACTGACTGGAAACTTTTCCATGCATTGCATACTCCAAGTCTAATTTGCACCTCCTTCATCCTCAGCAGTAGTCATTGTCTCGTAATCTATCAAGTCAAGACTTCTAAAGCTACCACCTTCAATTTCTCTTTTTCTAGATGATAGCTAGACAGATATAAATTATAAATTATCTTATTTTTCTTCTGATCTAGATAAAGGTTTTTTTTCCCAGGGTCTGAAAATCCGTACTCCATTTTAAACCATTTCCCTCACCCTCCATAAAACCAGCATACCATCTAAGACCCTTTCAGTGGCAAATGGTTAGAAACTCAAACTAAAATTACAAGAATGTATAGATACATTTAAGTGAAAAATCCCACAAGTAAAATTGGCTTTAGGAGCAGCTAGATAAAAGGATCAAATGCTACCATGAGGACTGTGTTTCCCCCAACTTTCCTGTTGTGCATTCTGCTGCACTGATTTAATTCTCAGTTCCCAAATACAGGTAACAAGAAACTTCAGTATCACTTCAATCCATCATCAGATCTATGGGAAGAATAAGAACCCACTCCCTTCTTAGCAGAAAAACAAAACAAAACAAAAACTCTGAAATAGTGTCTTAATATCTCTGATACAATAGTCTTTCAATCATATAAAGTTTCTAAATCAATCTCTCTCTCCCGTCGAAGGAAGTGCTTAAATTGATCAGGTCTGAATTCACGAAGCCTAGAATTAAGGAAGGTGAGTGAGCAAGGGAGTATGAAGTCAATTGCGCATGGTCACACAGACCGAGAAGAGAGGGTTAATATTTCAAATAGATATTGGGTTATGAGTTTGTGAAACAATATTAAATGTCCAAAAGACAACACATAACTACTGTAGTTGACTCTATTTCTTACTCTATATATACATCCTTATACATACATGTTTTCTTTATACAGGAACAAATTATAGAAAAAAGTCACTAGAAGCTATTTCCCTTGGACCAACCGTCATGGGGTATCTGTTCTTTTACCTTAAAGCTTTCTGAAAATCCTGTTGATGTCATCTATTTTTTTGTCTCATGATTGTATCACTAAACTATTGCATTTTTATTTCTCCTGCCTTATACTCAAACCGATATTATCAAAAGTTAATGATAAGTGCATTATTGCCCTCTCCCATAGGCCAGTTTATGTAATGAGCTATGCAATTTTGGCTTTGTTATCACTTGAAATTCTGCCTTTTCTTAGTCACCAAGACATTGAAATACCTTTTATCTCATCAGTTATCCCCTAAGTCTTCTCATCTCTCTTAACATCTTTTTTACCTTTAATAACACTCAATGTTGATAATGATGTAGGGAAAGCTTTCTTTTCTCTTTTTTTCCCCACTATTCTCTACAGTTTCATATATCACTTTTTGGTTATGAATTTCCACCAACATTTTAAATTTATCTTTTGTATTCTCCACCTACCCCTACAAATTTACAAATACTTTTTGACTCGATTTTCTTGATGTCTGTACCATGTCAAGCTCAATTTGTGCTATATAGATTACCTTCAAAGACAATTTTATTTTATCTATTGTTGTTGGTGATACTATCATTACTACAGTTAAATTATAAAGTCTTTAATACAAGAACCCAGAACTCAACACATTCTCTGAAATAACAAGCCCTCAAAATATTTGCTAAATTGAATTTCTTAATTCACTTTTAATCCTCTCATATTATTTTGTCAAGTCTGGTACAGTCTTTGGCTAATATATCATTTATATTTATTCCTACTGTTCCATTTCATAGATATATTTACATTTTCTGACCTCCTCATACTTCTATTTAATAACTTTTTTCATGGTCTCCAACTTCATTTTCCCTACCATTTCTAATACGGATGCCACAGCCAGTTAATTTTTCAAGAAAGTAGTTATAATTATGACATACCCCCAACCAAACAATGTATGCAATCAAAAACCTCCACTTACACATGAAGTCTATTCATAGTAGTCTCTGATTTCAATCCCTAGGTGATAATTATCACTATTATCCTAACAAACCTGTACCACATACTATTTCTCAAACCCTATATTCTTTAATTTTTTGGATTATGTTTACTTTATTTTCTTGCTTAGATAGCTGTGAGTGAAAAAATCATCAGCTCAGAAAATTTTGTTAACACCTCTATTAGAGTACTTACTCTTTTATGCATTATATTTTAGATATTTTTGTACATGTTATCTATTCTCCTTCAATGCCATTCTTTTGAGGACAGAACCCATTTGATTTATCACCGTATGCTCCATAACATCTAACTGAAGACCTCAAAGACACAAAAGCTTACAAATATCTGTGAAAATGAAATTTATATCTGTGATTTCAGATATTCCCTTTCAAAAATACTGCTGCTTTATTTTTAAAAGTTATCTATATTTTACTAAAATATTATTAAACATATTGTGATGACTCCTTCATTTATGGATTTCATTTATTTTACTGTTAAATCTAGTCATTCTCCAGTTCTCCCGAGGGAAATTTTGGCACAACCTATATATATATATATGATGGAGATAGCCTTTCACTATAATTTCCTGTAAGAACTGTCCATTTTCTCCCTAGGGAATTTTTTTCCCCCTTTAATTCAGCTGTTAAAGGGAGGAACACATGAATTCTGGATCTTAATAATGCCAGGCTAGCAGTCTAACCACAGAACCCAGAAGTCTCCAGCCTCACAATATAGTAAGTAGGTGTTTGCTGGCTCCTGAAGAACAAAGCCCAAATGGTCAAAATCAGTTATCTCAGCTTCCCTTGGCCAAGTCAGCTGCCTTCTATTCTGTTTGTTCAGCTGAGAATCATTTTCTTTTAAAATGAAACTTTAAGTAACCACAGGCGGTGGAATATTCCCCAGAGATTCCTCTGCAGAAGACTTCCCACAGGGCCCAAGAGCACCCCAAAGCTAAGCTAATTCAGGGACTGCCCACAGGCTATTTTCTCACTGGCATTTTGCATGCTGCAGCAGTTAAGAGGAAGACAATGTTAGAAACCCCAGGGGTTTAATGTTGAGGCATGCTAGGTTTTCAGGTTTCAGACTTTGAAGGAAATGAAGCAAAAACCAAAAAGGACCCTGCAAATCAAAATGGTCTGACTTTAGTGGGAATTCTCAACTATTAGGCCAATATAGAATATCTCTAGCTGTATCCCAGCGACCCCTAAAGAAAAGGTGAGGACATAACAGCAGGAAGTCCTGGGCACAGAAACATTTAGGGATTGTGGGTGTATGTTTGGAGATCTTCTCTGATGTTCCTCATTTCCAGATGAGGCAGTGACAAAAATCTCCTGAAAATCAGGTTGTCAGGATGCCAATAAGGATGTAGGGAGTTAAAGATATAGGTTCAATTTCATAAACACATTGAAATTAAAAAGTAAACCAAGGCTAAGGAAGCAAGTGTAATCTCATACCACTTACCGATGGTACCAAGGTTCTCATGCTCTGGTCAGCTGTGAGTTATGTCCAGGCAAATTCATGCTTTATCCATCGTTGTACCCATAGTCGCTGGCAAGGTGCCTGCAGCAGAGTAGATATCAATAGTTTACTTTAAATTCACAGGTGAATAAAAATGAATGAATGAATAATTTGCTCAGGGCCTGATAGAGCTTGTTACATAGCTAACAAAACAATCAGACGAGACCAGTGTTTTTTGTTCCCCCATTTTCTGCAGGAAACTGTTAGCATAATCCTTAACATTCACTCTATGCTAAAGGAAGATGAAGGTGGTTTAGAAAACAAATTTAAATTACTTGCAACACTTCTTAAAGCATATCTTCATTATTTCAGCTAATTAGTTTAAAAATTTGACAGGAAATAGATTTATTCTGCACATGTTAAGTTCCACACCCACAGGATGCTCATGCTGTGTACTGTATTATTTCTAATGTTAGAGTTGCAATGGCTACAGCCTTCTTCTGCTGTATATGTTTACTTTTCGGTTCTATTTTCATACATACAAAAGACTCACTGAGATATACAAAATGTTGAAAGAATAATAAATTGTATTGACTATATAACTACACCTCCACTTTACAAATAAAACATCAATACTCGAAGGCCCTGTGTTTATCTTTGTGATTGTCTGTGGGATGCATTCTCCTCCCTTCCCAGCAAAGATAACCATTATCCTAAACATTATGTTAGCTAATTCTTTGCTTTTTTCATGGTTTTAGTTAAGTGTGTCTATGTGCGTATGTTTGTGTATATGTGTATTTAAGAAATGTATGTCTGTGTATCTATGTATATATGTTTGAATTCGAACTTTATGTAAACAAAATAATGTAAAAACTCTGTGAAATTGTTTTTCACACTCAAAATTTTAGGAAAATTCATCCATGCTTAGTGTGAATCTACAGTTTATTAATTTTATCTGCTATATATTTTATTATGTGAATATACCATTACTCATCTTTTTTTTTCTTATTAGGCATAGCATTAATTTCAGTGATTTTTTTTTTTCTTAAAAAAGATGCCTCTAAACACGTTTTTATATAAATCTTTCCTGAACCTGCCAAAAGTCTATTCCTGGGACTGGCAATTCTGCATCAGTGTGTACACAGTCAACAATACCAGGGATACTTTCCAGAGTAGACTATGAACATCCATGATGTTCAACATTCTTGAGATTTCAAAACTTTTTTTCCTAATCCTGTTGGATGTGTAGTAAAATTTCACTGTGGTTTTAATTAGCAATTCCCCTATTACTAATTAGGTTGAGCATATTCACATACTTATTCGTTATCTTTCACCTTCCATACAACTCTGTTCATATCTTTGGCCCATTTGTTACCAAGCTGTTCTTCTTTGATGTATTGATTATATATATGTATATATAAAATCTATATATATATAAATATATACAAATACACACACATCTATAATTATATATACATATATGTATATATATATACACACACACAGAGAGTCTTAAAATACAGCTCTCTATATCTTATCTCTATATATTCTAGATATTACTCTTGTCAATTAAATATATTACAACTATCTTTTCTATAGTTTTTGGCTCAGTATTCCCATTTAATAATATCTTTTGATAGATGAAAGTTCTTAGTTTTATTGATTGATACTTTTTCAACTATTATTTTAATAGATTCTAAATGTGTCTTGCTGAAGAAATCCTCATCTAACCCCTAATAAAAGAGACTATTTTCTACATTTTCTTTTTTTTAATTAAAGTTTTGTCTTTGACATTTATCTTTATTCTACCTGTAATTAACTTTTTAATATAGAATAATGTACTCAGTTTCATAGTTTCATACTTTTTCATATAATTAATTGGATTAATTGCATCAACAATTGCTTACTCAATAGTTTCATCTTTCCCTATTGACCTTCAATGCCAATGCCATCTCTGTTTCACGTCAGGTTTTTTACACCCATGAGATGCTGTTGGAATGTCTGTTCTCTAATTTTGGACTAATTTGTTATCTTTCTCCAGAAGTGTAAAACATAAGACTCAATTAGTGTAACTTTGTAATAGGTCTGGAATTCTGTAAAGATCTCTCACACACACATGCACACACTCATTCTCACACATCCCATGCTGCTGTGCAGTCATGGTCTTCTTCAGGCTTGTCTTTGTTTTTTCTGGTTCTTTCCTTTTCCATATCTGTTTTAGAATTGATGTATCAACATCCAGAAAATACATCTGTTGGTATTTGATTAGAAAAGAATCAAAATTATAAGTCATTCTCAGGATAATTTACATTTTTAAAATATTATGTTTTAATTAAAAATGGTATAGGTGTCTCTAGACTTTTTTGCATGCATTTAACATGTTATAAACATTTCCATAACAGCCTTGCATGCTTTATATTATGCTGCTTTTTCTATACATGATTGTTCCTATTATAAATAGTACCTTTCTGCAATGTATTGACTACATGATGCTGTAGTATTAAAGTGCAAGCTTCATTTGTGTATTAATGTTTTAAATCTAGGTGTTAATTATTTTAAATCTAGCATCCTTGTTAAATCCTACCAATGCAAATAAATTTTTGCTAGGTACTCTTATTTATCACTTGCAGATATTTTCTTTCTTCTTTTCACATCATTTTATATTTTTATTATTTTTCTTGCTATATTTCACTGGCTGAGATTTATAGTAATTCTTAACTTGAGCATGACAGACCCATAGGGAGGAGTTAGAGCATTTCAATATAATTGGTTTTCTTTTTAATTTGCTTTATGCATTAGCAAAGTTTTCCTAGTTGAGTGTGGTGGCTCATGCCTGTGATCCCAGCATTTTGGGAGGCCAAGGAGGAATGGCTTGAAGCCAGAAGTTCAGGACCAGCCTGAGCAACAGAGCAATACCTCTTCTCTACAGAATAGTTTTAAAGGAAGTTAAGCATGGTGGTGCGCACCTGTAGTGGGAGGCTGAGGTGGCAGTATCGCTTGAGCCCAGGAAGTTGACATTACAGTGAGCCATAATTGTGCCACTGCACTCCAGCCTGGGCAAAAGGGCAAGACTCTGTCTCTAAAACTAACAATAAAAGGATAAAAGATTTCCTGCTTTTGGATAGATTTAGTTTTCAAGTTTATTTATACATACATGTTTTTACCTTCAATTCTCCTTCACCACACATAAAGTTTCAAAATATAGATGTTATATGTGACATTTATGTACAATGGTATTCTTAATTACATAATGTACACTAAATGAAGTTTATAATTATTTAGTATATTTACTATTTTCCCAAATAACATAATACACTGATTTAACTATGTTGTTAACTTATATGCTTTCCTTGTTCAACATTTCTCTGCAACTTTTAGTACTTCAGGCTGAATTCTTGATGACTTTTTACTTTTAGTTCAATTTCTGGTTCAGTAATTCTTAATCTATGTGTAATCTTCCTTTTAATCCTTTCATTGAGCTTTTGATTTTAATTAGAATATTTTTCATTGAAATATTGTATTCAGATAGATAATATCTAACTATAATTCTCAACTTACTCTTGTGATAGGCTTTGATATTACTCACAATTTCATTTACTTTTTATTTCTCTAAATATATAACATTCTCATTTTATGTTTTCATAGAGTAATTCCATTATCACACGTATGTTTGTATTTTCACTTTAGAGTTTCTAATTTTTTTTGTTTTATGTCTTTGTGGTGCTTTTGATTTTGAGATTATACTCACTGAAACTTTATGGGATTTCTTTGAGGTCTTGGTTGTGGGGTATTTGACAGAGAAGATTAATTTTAGTTTCTCCTAGGTACCTAGGGCCCTTATCATCCAAGTCTACTTTAAATTTCTAGTCTTTTTTCCCCCTCTGGCCATGTGAGTAGTTTGAATCCATGTTCTAAACCTTCGTTGGAGTTTTCTTTTACATTTTTTTTTTATTATTATTGGACAGGAATATTTCCTTGCTCTTCCTCATTTCTTGCTTACTGTTTTACTAGTCCAGAATTTTCACTTGGAGTTATTCCCATTCAAGCTCTTGATTTTATACAGGGGTCTCTAAACTAACTTCTCATACAGTGAATCGCATCTTTTTACAGCCAAAGTCTGAGAACACTGGAGATTATCAGATGCCTTTAGGCAGCCATCTGCTTTGGGGCTTGCTTACTTCTTGGGTTTACACTTTCCTTATTATATTTTTGACATGTGATAATATCCTTTATTGTGTTACCCACTCATCCATGCACTATAATTGTTCATTTTAAATCATATTCAATATGCTTTGTATTAGCAGAATTTTAACATCTTGAATATATTACTGTGAATAAGAATACATTTGTTTTAATGTATAAAACCAAGGTATATTTATGAATGTATTTACATAGTTCATATTTGGAAGCACATATATACATATATATTCATATAGACTACAAAACTGTATAATAAATTAATCCAAAATTAACATTTTGATTAAACACTTTTTGAAAGTTTGCTTATGTTCCTTTGTTTATGGATTTTAATATAAAAAAGGTCAAAACACACACAGAAAGGAAACTTTTGGGAGGATTATCATTTTGTTATTCATTTCCTTGAGTTTTAATGGAAATGTAATTTGTAATCTACCGTATCCATATCTAATGTGATCAGGAGTGACTGGCAGAGCTGATGTAGAGCAGGTAGTGAGAGAAGATTATTCTAATGAGAGACTAGTTGAACAGAGATCTTAATGTTAAGGAATCATGTAGATGGAAATCTAAGGAAAACCTATGGAAGACAGAGCAATAAAGACCTTATGGAGAAAAGAGCTCAGGAGTTAAGAGAAATTGAGAGATTGGTTTTCTGGTGTATAGTGACTGAAGGAAAGAGTGGAATGTGATGATAAATCCTCATAGGTCAGCAAGGGCCAGATTCACATAGGGCATTGAAGTCCACAGAAATGCTTTTGGATTTAATTATAATGATTGAAGAAAGTAATTGTTGGTTGCTGAGCTCTCATAAAGCTACACTTCTTCATCCTTCTAATTTTATGGTTTGTTTAAATTTTGATTTTGTTATAAAATTCACACCACATTATTTTGAATTCCATGCTAAGTAGACCTTAGGAGAAATCACCGCAGTGCTATACAAGCCTGAATACTTAGAAGGGCTATGCAGCCTATGTTCCTGCTTTCTAAAATGTTCTCTCTTGGACCTTACTGTAGGCCAGACAAAAGCAAAGTCAGTCTGTCAGGAAATGACTTGTACACACAACAGTTACAGGGAGTTTCAAGTGGACTGGAGTTGAGGATGAGAATGGTAATGATGCCAACACATAGAACTTGGCAAAACTCACCAAAAGAATACAATCCAATTGTGTCTAACATCCAATATGGACTGTGAATAGGCCAGTAATGAGACCTCTCAAGGAAAAATGGACTATATCTAAAAACAAATAGACTTGTAGATGATATTATTCGAGCACTATGCTAAAAAGCATGAATCTATTTATTTTATAGATACGTAGGTATTCATCACTCTAGCACCAATATATCCCATACTTGGCCTTAAATTGCTCCTTGTTTTGCATACGATTGGTTTCACAAGTTTCAAGGACAGAATTTCTTCCACTCAGATACTACAGTTTATATTCCAGTTTCTGTTCAGCCCTCTGGAAATAAGAACTCAGTTATTTTTCTCTGCAGTTCTCTCTTGGGTTTCTTATATGCCAGATGAAAATATTAGTGGAATTGAGAATGATGTTACTTAGAAAAAGTGGTAACTTGGACTTTTACCCAGTTTGAAGGAAGGAGGAGGAAAATTACATACTAATATACACTATGCTCTTTTTGTCACAGCTGATACAGAATGATTACGTCTAACAGGAGAGGTTCCTGTTAAAGTCTAATTTATAACAAAATCCCATCTTTCATACAGAGATAGTAAAGTGCCCGTTAAGTGTCAAAATAGAAAAGTGTGATTCAAATGAAACCTATTTTAAGCAATTATTCCAAATATACTGGCCAGATTTTTAAATCACTTTTAATATTTAATTTTGTTAACTATTTTCTGTTTTCATGTCCTTCTTCATCTTATTTAATTGATAAGAGGTGTGTGGAAGGCAGACACTAGACCACACATGAAGGAGGACAGAATCTAGTAGAGTCATTAAGCCTGACAGTTACTCAATTCTTTAATAGAATAATTTTGAAACCAAAACTGTAAATATATGAGCAAGGCCAATATTTTAGCTAATACCTCGAGAAGTTCCATCAGCTGAAGATACACTATGATTAGTCTTACACTGTGAAAAGGGATGTGATTCTCAAAAGATAGCATCAGAAATTCAGGAGAAGCATTTATCATTTAAAAACATATATTCAAAATTATTGGTTTTTTTGGTTTCATGTACTATTAATTTAAGAAACAGTAAACAGGGTTCAAAACTTTATGTGCATCAGTTTAAGGTTTTTGTATTAATCAAAAAAGCATGGGTAAAAATGATTAGGAACTGCCTTTGAGTAACTTCAAAATTATAGTAATCTATAATACATTTAAGTCATACACGATTCCTTGCAAAATCTGAACTCCCTAGAGAGATAAACCTAGAGAAAAGATGTAGAAGGCAATGTGAGAACATCCAATAAGGTATGTACATCTGAGAGCATCACAACTCAATGAATCATTTTTTTCTGTCTATAGTGTCTTCAGAGTACTATTTTACTTGAGCTTTTATTCACATAATATCAACAGAAATGGCAATATGCCAGTGATCTAATTTGTTTCATGTAGATACAAATCAGGTAAACCAAACACTAGAGAAAATCCCTTGCTTTATAAACTGTGTGCATGCACATAATGCCCTTCATTTTCAAAAAAAGCAATAAACATGAACTAATTTAACTCTGGTAGGGCGCTATGGAATGGTGGCTCTTATCTTCAAATATGGAGATTACTCACCTAGTAGAAGAGACCAACCTACATTTTATGATTATAGAATCATAATTTCATGAAAGGGTTCTTATACCAGACTTATACCTGTACATAGATAGATTCATATTTTTAGATATGTATTCTTAATTGAACTAAATCTGCATCCCAGTGTCTTTAGGTTAATTGTGCTTAAATTGCGGTTAAAGTGCAGAGCAATCTTAGCTTTCTGTTCTTGCCTGTGTTATTTGTTTTTAAAAGAGATAAGAAGACCAGTTGAGGGTAAAATATGTATATTGAAAAGGGAAGAACATATTTCAAAAAATATATAAAAATACAATGTATTATGCACACAGTTGGAGTGGCAATGATGTACTACAGCAAAATTTGGGTGTGAGGAAACAGCACTACAATCCAAAATTCCTTTTGTAAAAGTGTATCTATAAAGATGGGAATAGACATCCATTCCTGCGAAGATGGCTTCCTACATGGTCAAACCAAACTCCTTGCTGAAAACGAAAACACCAGAAAAAATAATAAAAATGTTAAAAGCCTCATGGATAGTGAAGAATTATCAGATCAAATCTAAGTGAAGGTAGGACTCCAGAAAGAAATGTCAACAGTAAAGCCATGTTGTCAGGTAATTTGCCAATCCTAGATAATTGAAACTCTAGTTCACCTATGTCAGAGGGCTACGGGAAGAAGAAAAAATATATATAGGGCTTACTGAAGCTGGGGAATCCCAGAAGGTCAAGATTCTGCCCCATGAAACTGATGCCCAAAATGCATACATTTGGTGATAAACTAGAAATAATTTACTGAAATAAAACTATGAGAAATATTTCTTTGGCACTTTCCAGAGAGAAAAAATAAATGTTGTAATATCACTTGGGAACAAATGTGATTCTTCATTCCAATGAATACAAAGAAACAAAACAAAACAAAACAAAACAAAAATACCTTAAGCCTTAAATTCGTTTGAATTCAATTGTTCTAATAATGTTTTCTTAAGCACTTTATAAAAACAAAGCTGACTAACTCTAGAGAAACATACTTTCATTCTTTTTGAAAATGATTCATCCATTCTGTAAATGACTAAAAATTAATTTTCTAACAAATATGAGCAGTCATTCTCAAGATATTATGAAACATGCAAACAAAGGACTGTGAGCAAGAACCAGCCGAAAAAAATAAAGAGGAGAAATTAATATTCAAATACTTCAGATCCAGAGGGACCAGGCACAGAATATAATGATGCTTACTGTATATAAAAAAGCAGATTCTTTAAATAAATCTTACACAAAAATGATCAATCAGTTTAAAGTCCTAAATGCAATTTTTACTAGAAATTATAACTGAAATTTAACTCAATACATGGATTTAACAGTGACTTTAAAATAGTTTAGGAAAAGAGTGAGTTATTTCTTAAAAATGTAAAAGGGATAGGAATGCATCCGGAGTGGAACACAAACAGACTGAAATATATGAAAAGTAGAATAATTTAAGAGATGTCCAGTCTAGATAAGAGCTAAATACATATACAATCTGATCATGAGAAATATGTGAAATAGAGAATAGAGACATGAAGCATTTGAGAACATAACATGCAGGAATTTATTACAATTGATGAAACATGCTCACTGATAAAAGGCTAAAATCAGAGTAAAAAATAAATACACAAATATCATAATAAATAATACATAATAACAAAGACAAAAAAGCAAAGCAGATGACATGATTGTCTATTTAGAAAACCCCATCATCTCAGCCCAAAACTCCTTAAGCTTATAAGCAACTTTAGGAAAGTCTCAAGATACTAAATCAATGTGCAAAAATCACAAGCATTCCTATACACCAAGAACTGAAAAGCAGAGAGCCAAATCATGAGTGAACACCCATTCACAATTGCTACAAAGAGAATAAAATACCTAGGAATACCACTTACAAGGGATGTGAAGGACCTCTTCAAGGAAAACTACAAAACACTGCTCAAGGAAATAGAGGACACAAACAAATGGAGAAACATCCAATGTTCATGGGTAGAAAGAATCAATATCATGAAGATGGCCATACTGCCCAAAGTAATTTATAAACTCAATGCTATTCCCATCAAGCTACCAGTGACTTTCTTTGCAGATTTAGAAAAAAATACTTTAAATTTCATATGGAACAAAAAGAACCCGAATAGCCATGACAATTCTAAGAGAAAAGAACAAAGATGGAGGCATCTCACTACCTGACTTCAAACTATACTGCAAGGCTACGGTAACCAAAACAGCATGGTACTGGTACCAAAATAGATATACAGACCAAGAGAACACAACAGAGACCTCAGAAATGACACCATACTTCTACAACCTTCTGATGTTTGACAACCCTGACAAAAACAAGCAATGGGGAAAGAATTGCCTATTTAATAAATGGTGCTGGGAAAACTGGCTAGACATATGCAGAAAACAGAAACAGGACCCCTTCCTTACACCTTATACAAAAATTAATTCAAGATGGATTAAAGATTTAAATGTAAACCCCAAAACCATAAAGACCCTAGAAGAAAACCTAGGCAATACCATTCAGGACATAGGCATGGGCAAAGACTTCATGACTAAAACACCAAAAGCAATTGCAACAAGAGACAAAATTGACAAATGGAATCTAATCAAACTAAAGAACTTCTGCACAGCAAACGAAACTATCATCAGAGTGAACAGGCAACTTATAGAATGGGAGAAAATTTTTGCAAGCTACCCATCTGACAAAGGTCTAATATCCAGAATCTACAAGGAACTTAAATTTACAAAAACAAACAAATAAACAAAAAAACCGAACAACCCCATCAAAAAGTGGACAAAGGATATGAACAGACACTTCTCAAAAGACATTTATGTGACCAACAAACATGAAAAAAAGCTCATCATCACTGGTCATTAGAGAAATAACAATCAAAACCAAATGAGATATCATCTCACACCAGTCAGAATAGTGTTTGTGAGAAAGTTAGGAAACAACAGATGCTGGCAAGGCTGTGGAGAACTAGGAACGCTTTTACACTGTTGGTAGGAGTGTAAGTTAGTTCAACCATTGTGCAAGAGTGTGTGGCAATTCCTTAAGGATCTAGAACCAGAAATACAATTTGACCCAGCAATCCCATTACTGGGTATATACCCAAAGGATCATAGATCATTCTACTATAAAGACACATGCACACACATGTTTATTGCAGGACTATTCACAATAGCAAAGATTTGAAACGAACCCAAATGACCATCAATGATAGACTGGATAAAGAAAATGTGGCACATACATGCCACAGAATACTATGCAGCCATTAAAAAGAATGAGTTCATGGCCGGGCGCGGTGGCTCAAGCCTGTAATCCCAGCACTTTGGGAGGCCGAGACGGGCGGATCACGAGGTCAGGAGATCGAGACCATCCTGGTTAATATGGTGAAACCCCGTCTCTACTAAAAAGTACAAAAAAAAAAAAAAAAACTAGCCGGGCAAGGTGGCGGGCGCCTGTAGTCCCAGCTACTTGGGAGGCTGAGGCAGGAGAATGGCGTGAACCCGGGAGGCAGAGCTTGTAGTGAGCTGAGATCTGGCCAGTGCACTCCAGCCTGGGCGATAGAGCGAAACTCCGTCTCAAAAAAAAAAAAAAAAAGAATGAGTTCATGTCTGTTGCAGGGATGCAGATGAAGCTGGAAGCCATCAGTCTTAGCAAACTAACACAAGAACAGAAAACCAAACACTGCATGTTCTTACTCCTAAGTGGGAGTTGAACAATGAGAACACATGGACACAATTAGGGGAACACCACACACTGGGGCCTGTCAGGGATGTAGGGCAAGGGGAGGGACAGCATTAGGACAAATACCTAATGCATGTCGGGTTTCAAACGTAGACGATGGGTTGATAGGTGCAGGAAATCACCATGGCACATGTATACCTATATGTATACCAGGTAACAAACCTGCACCTTCTGCACATGTATCTCAGAACTTAAAGTAAAACAAACAAACAAACAAACAAACAAAAAACTATGGAGCTGAAAGAAAAAAAAATGTAAAAAATATAAATAAAAAAGTAAACACCTGAAAGAATTAGAAAAAAGGAGAAGATTTCAAAGGAGCAAGATTTAAAGTGTGATCTGATGTATCAACAGCAACAGTAAAAGCCAGAAAATCAGTGTACTAATACATTGAATTAAAGGAGAGAAGAAAATTATCAAGCTGTTTATATCTACTCAACTAATGAAATTTAAAAATGAGGAGGAAAAAAATATTTTTGAAGAAGCAGAAACTGATTGTATCATCATCATCTCCTTCATGGAAATTATATAAGTTTTCTTGGGTATCAAGGATTGAGATTTAGTTTGAAGTAGTCCAACCCAAATGGGTGAAATATTTGTATCATAGTGTTTAAAATTTCTGGCACATGATGAAAACTAAAACTAAAACATTTGATTAGATTTTTTTTTTGTTGTTTGTTTGTTTTTTTTTTTTAAACTCTTGAAGCACAGTGCTCCACCTCATTGCCTGAACTCAGCATAGGTGGTTTTTAATGCCCTGAAGCAGACACCATGAAATGCCTCAACCCTGCTCCTGGTATGCCAGGGAAAGCTGAATGAAAAGCAACCCGCCCTGTCCCTTTGATCCTCTCCATACACACAAAAGCACTCTTGCATATGCAGCAGGAAGGTGCTTCACCCTGGGATTAAAAAAAAAAAATCCAGCCACTAGAAAGCTGGTAACATAAAAAAATCTCACCAGAACACTCTTCTCTCTCTCGTTGAGAGACAAGACATAATGTGCCAGGCATAACAGAACCATCTTGCAGTTCCCCCTTTCATTTTCTCTTCGTTCCTTGTTTGGTTTATGCCTGAGTAAGTAATAAAGTTTTAAATTCCTTGAAATCAGCAGTTCTGGTGTGTTATGTTTTGACATCTAATACCTTTAAATAGGAGGAAATGATATACCTGCCAATTGACCAAGTTGGACCATAACATATTCCTTCCTTGGTATGGTAGAATGTACAATGAATAGATAAAATGTATTCCCAAAGATAACGTCTGAGATGCAGTAAAAAATAATGAGATGAAATGTGTAGATGAGATTAAACAAATGTTAGTTACATAAACAATATCAATGAAGAGAGCTCATATAATTATGTTAATATCAGACAAAGAAATAGAGTTTACGATAAAAGATAAACATCATGTCATGAAGAAAATGATTTACTAGGAAGCTAGAATAATTTTTATGTATATGCATTTAATAACCTAGTGATAAAATATATGGGATAAATTGATACCCCTATAAGAAGAAAAAAATAAATCTAAAGTCATAGTGGGTATCATATTTATGTTTTCTCATTATTTATAAAACAGACAAAAGAATTAGTATCTAAGTAGAATAGTTTTTAAAAACAAAATAAACAAAAACTGAACAAGCTGATATATCACATATTGCTCTAACAAAGGATGCACATTATTTTCCAGAATGCATAAAGCATTTTTAAAAATTGATCAAATGTATGGCAATCAATTAAGTTGCAACAAATCTCAAAGTTAAAAGTTATACAGTATATATTTACTGACTTCAATAAAATAAAGAAATCAACAACTAAAAGATAAACAGGAAAATGAAAATATTTAGAAATTATTAAATGTCATATAAACTCACAGGTCAAAGAGATTAGATTATAATCTCAGAAATATTTTAAAATGAGTACTCAGTAATAAACTTATAGACTTAAATGTGTATATTAGAAAAAAAGAAACAAAAGTTAAGCACCTACATCGTGAAGTCTAACAAAGTACAGCAAAATATTTTTTTAAAAAAGAATCATATTAGAGAGAATAAAAATAGCAAAAAACTGATTTTTTTTTGGAAAAGCCAATAAAATTGAGGAACTTCTATGTATATTTCTGAATGTGTGTGAGAGAGACCCTGCAGGAGACAGAACAAATGACCAATATAAAAAGATGAAAAAGCGTTATCTTTACAAATATTAATTATATTAAATAGATAATAAGGGCAAATTAAAAACAATGTTTAAAAGTGATTTAAAAGTTTACACAAAATGAAAAAAATCTTTGAATGAAAATTGAAAAAGTAACTATAAGTTCCCCCATATCTATTGAAGAAAATTAATTGGTAATTTAAAAACTAAGATTTAAAAAAGAAAACGTTTCAGAAAAAATCTTTAGTTCAAGTTATGTTGATAATGATACATTTTTAAGACCCACGTACTTAAGACCCTATACAAATTTGATTTCTTTCTTTTCCTTTATTTTTCAACTTGACAGGTTGATTCTAAAATTGTTATGAAATTGTAAATGGACAAATTATTGACAAAACTTAAAAACAAAATAGAATGCTGTTACTCTAAATTTTAAAGTCTTTGTAAATAAACAGGATAGGAGTTACATATATGAACAGAATAGGCATTGCAAATGAAAGGAACTTCCAATAAAGCATACTGAGAAAATGAAATATACATTTGGAAAAAATAATCTTTTCATGTTATAAAACAAAAGCAAAAATTAACTTCAGGAGAATTAAATTCTTAAATATGAAGGCCAAAACAATTAAGATTTCAAATAACAAAAGTGAATACTTAAAAAATCTTTCCCTACACTCAGGTTTTAAAATTGTAATTGTTTCAGACTTTTTATTTGTGTGTGGTGGGGGAGGGGAGTGTGATGTAGTTTTTCTCTTCCTTTTTTTTTTTAATAATTTCAACTTTTATTTTAGGTCCAAGGGATACATGTGCAGATTTGTTGTTGAGTACATTGTGTGATGCTGAGGTTTGGTGTATGATTGATCCTGTTATCCAAGTAGTTAGCATAGAACACAATACTTAGTTTTTCACCCTTGCCTCCCTCCCTCTCTCCTGTGTAGTAGTCCCCAGTGTGCACTGTTGTCATCTTTATGTTCATGAATACCTTATGTTTAGTTCTCATAAGTGAGAACATGAGGTAACTGGTTTTCTGTTCCTGAATTAATTTACTTAGGATAGTGGCCTTCAGCTGCATCCATGTTGCTATAAAGGACAATGTAACTCTTTTCTATGGTTGCGTAACATTCTATGGGGTACATGTACCAACATTTCTTTATCCCATTCACCATTGATGAACGCTTCATTTGATTCCACATCTTTGCTATTTAAAATAATGCTGTGATGAAAATTCAAGTACATGCATCATTTTGGTAGGACAATTTATTTTCTTTTGGAGAGATAATCAGTAATGAGATTGTTGGGTCAAATGGCAGTTCTAAGTTCTTTGAGAAAGCTCCAAACTTCTTCCACAGTTGCTGAACTAACTTACATTTCCACCAACAGTGTATACATGTTCCCTTTTCTCCACAGCCTCACCAGAGTATGTTGTTTTTTTTAAACATTTTGGTAATAGCCATTCTGACTGGTGTGAGATGGTACCTCATTGCGATTTTGATGCGTTTCTCTTATGATTAATGATGTTGAGCATTTTTTCTTATGTTTGTTGGCTGTTCGCATGTTTTATTTTAAGAAGCATCTGTCCATATATTTTGCTCACTTATTACTGGGGTTATTTGCTTTTTGTTTGTTGAATTTCTTTTTTTTTTTTTTTTTTGAGACGGAGTCTGGCTCTGTCGCCCAGGCTGGAGTGCAGTGGCGCGATCTCCACTCACTGCAAGCTCCGCCTCCTGGGTTCACGCCATTCTCCTGCCTCAGCCTCCCGAGTAGCTGGGACTACAGGCCCCTGCCCCCGCGCCCGGCTAATTTTTTTGTATTTTTAGTAGAAACGGGGTTTCACCGTGTTAGCCAGGATGGTCTCGATCTCCTGACCGCGTGATCCGCCCGTCTCGGCCTCCCAAAGTGCTGGGATTACAGGCGTGAGCCACTGCGCCTGGCCTTGTTTGTTGAATTTCTTAAGTTCCTTATAGATTCTGGATATTAAACCCTTGTCTAATAGAAACCATACTGTGAGAGTAAGCATATATTGGCCAAGGTAGAAACACACATCAAATCAGTTATTATAAATACAAACAAAATTTGTATTTACATGTCATATAAATTTAAATACATCTTAAAAGTAAACATAAAATTAAAAATTACTACATAATTCAACAGTAGCTTTGAGTTAGCATAAAAATCTGCAAATTTGAAGACAAGTGGACAAAGATTAAACTATCTGAGAAACAGAGAAAAATAAAGAAAAGTGAATGGAACCTTTGAGAAATCTGGACACCATTAATTGCACCTAGATACACATAATGGGAACACCAGAAGGAACAAAGAGAAAAAAGGAAGATGAAAAAAACTTTTAAATAAGCGATGAAAGGAAACTTCTCAAAATTGATGATGTAAACTAATGTTCACATAAAAGAAGCTCAAGGGACGGCAAGTAGGAGAAACATAAAATAATCCACAACCAAACACATTACAAACAAATTATTGAAACCCAAAGGCAAAGAGAAAACATTCCAAGTAGGAAGAGAAAAATGACTTCTCACAGACAACAGAAGCTTAGTAAGATAATACACTAATTTCAGTGTTAACTACTCTGCAAGGTAGACTGTGGTACATTGCAGTAGAGACAGCCAGGATTCACCCAGGGAGACCCAGGAGGTGAGTTACCTAGGATGGGGATATACTCCTAAGAAATTTCATTCCTAGGTTTGGGAAAATTAGTCCAGTATTAGGAACACTGAGGGAAGCAAAGGCCTTCTTGCATTTACAGCTGACATTGTCATATCTGGCTATCTCATAGTAAAGAATGATGATTGATTTTATTAATTTTAGGTTTTACACATATTTTGAAGGACAATCAGGGTTGGATAACTTCTAGATACCTTGTTTTATCCATTAGGAAGGAAAAATCATGGATTTTGGATCTGAGGCTTGGGTTTAAGACAAAGAGAGTAACACCCAATCATGAAGCCCTTCTGTCCTCACTTTCCATATTGTTCAAAAACCCCTTAACGTACAGGTAGAGGAATAATGATAATAATAGTATCTAGTATTGAACACTGACTAGCAAAACCTTGTCTTAATTTAGCTGATCAAATAAAGTTGATCGATGTGGACTTAAAAAAAAAAAAAAAAAAAAAAAAAAGATAATACACTAATTTCTCGCTTGAAGCACTGGAGGCCAGAAGAAAGAAAATTGACATATTCAAAGTGATAAAAGAAAATGAACAAAAAACCTATAACAGCAACAAAAAACTGCCACCCAACAATGTTACATCCAGAAAAAAAAAAATGTTTCAAATGCTCTGGTGAAATATAAATATTCCGAGATAAATCCAAACCGAGATAAAAAGCTTGTAGCAGACCTATGTTAAAATGCCCGTCTCTACTAAAAAATACAAAAAACTAGCCGGGCGAAGTGGCGGGCGCCTGTGGTCCCAGCTACTCGGGAGGCTGAGGCAGGAGAATGGCGTGAACCCGGGAGGCGGAGCTTGCAGTGAGCTGAGATCCGGCCACCGCACTCCAGCCTGGGCGACAGAGCCAGACTCAGTCTCAAAAAAAAAAAAAAAAAAAAAAGCAAATTTTTTAGTACTAAAGCATGTTATTCAGTCTGTACTTTGCTTACTACATCTAGTAAACTATGCCTCAGGAATGCTAGAGAAATGAAGATAATTCTTGACATTTTAAGTTAAGAGATCAGGAGTAGAAAAGCTTTTCACCAGTAGATATTCCCTTATTTTCCAGTAACTGCAGGAATTTCTCTAAACTGAAAGGAAATAATACAAGAGAGATTCTTAAGGTATCTAGAAAGAAGAAACACAGTAAGCAAAGATACAGAGAGTCTCTGACTTACAATGGTTTGCTTTACCATTTTTCAACTCTACAATGATGTGAAATAAATTCAGTAGAAACTGTATTTCAGCACAGTACTCAATAAATTACATGAGTCTATATTACAAAACAGTGTTTCTGTTAGATGATTTTTCCTACCTGTAGGCTAATGTAAACACTTTAAGTACATTTAAGATAAGCTTAGCTAAGCCATGATGTTTGGTAGATAAGGTGTCTTAAATGCATTTTGCCTTATGATATTTTCAATTTATGATAAGTTTTTCAGGAGGTAACTCCATTATAAGTTGAGAAGCAACCATATAGGCAAATACAATAGAATTTTTCTCGCCTCTTAAATTTCCTAAATTATGGTTGATATGTGAAGCAAAATTATAACATTATCTGATATAGTTCCAAATGTAGGAAGAGAAATTAATACAAACTATAAATGAGTGAAAGTAAAGAAATAAAATCGGGATAATATTTATATTTCTCATTTTAGCTGGTAATATGCTAGTACCAATAGAAATGAAAAACTTATACTACAATAAATAATGTATCTGTAATCTACCGCCAACAGCAAACAAACACAAACATCTATACAAAAAGAAACATTCAAAAATTACAGAGATACGTAAGAGGGACATTCTAAAAATATTCATGTATCCCAGTGTAAGGCAGGACAAAGAAAACATAGAAAGTAAAAACAGAGACAGCATATAGAAAGCAGAACAAAAATGGTCAACTTAACCCCTAACATATCAATAAGTATATTAAATGTAATTGACTTAAATACATCAATGAAAAGACAGAGCTTGACAGAGTGAGTGAAATATGATCCAAGTATATGCTGTCTATAAGAAACACTCCCAAAAAATGCTATAGGCAAAGTAAAAATAAAAGTATGGAAAAATATAAAGCATACAGATATCAACCATAAGAAGGAATATGTACCTATATTAATTTAAACCAAAGTAAATGGCAAAGAAAATTACCAGTGAAAGAAGACATTATATAATTACAAATGGGTCACTTCACAAATACATATGCCTGTGTATGTACTAAACAACAGAGCTGAAAATATGTGAATCAAAAAGTGATAGAATTTAAATAAAAAGACAAATCCAAAATTATAGTTGGAGATGTTATGTCCTTGTTTAAACCATTGTTAGAGCAGTCACATGTATTAGCAGAGATATAACAGAAAAACTAAAAAAAGTCACCAATATGATCTTCTAATGATTCATAGACTATTCGAACCCACAACAGCAGAATATACATTTTATTCAAGTGCCTACAAAATATTAACCAGGATGGATTATATGCTAATTAGTGTAGCCTAAAAAAAGTAAATGAATTAAGAGAACACAGACTATTTTCTTTGACTACAATAGAAGCAAAATAGAAATCACTAATAAAAAGTTAACAAAAAAATCTTCAAATACTTGCAAATGAAATATATACATTTTTAAATAATGCATAACAGTGAGGAAATCTCAAAAGAAATAATAAAATGAATTAAGTTTAAATTAATTTACTAATTTAATGAATAGTAGGGGAGAAAAGAGGGAGGAAGTGAGGGAGGGAGGGAAGAAGGATATCTGTTCCTATTTACAGTTGACATGGTTACTTACATAGGGTTTTCCAAGGAATCTACAACAAAATCAAGAACCAAAATGGAAATTCAACAAAGGTACAAGAAATAAGATAAATATAAATAATAAATTCAAATATATGTGTGTGTGTATATGTCTCATTTTAGCTAGTAATATGATAGTATCAGTAGAAAAAAGAACTTACATAATATGTATCATTACTGACAACAGCAATCACACACACGCACTCTATATATAGAGAGAGACTTATATGTGTGTATGTGTGTATATATATACATAGAGTAAACACATGGACACAATAATTTAAAATGCAATACCATTTATGATAACTAAAAATAATTGAAATCTTGAGTGTAAATCTCACAAATCGTGTTTAGAACTTGTATGTCGAAAATGGAAAAATGTTGGTTAAAAAAAGAAAGAAATCGTAAATAAATAAGGATAGATGCAATGCTGATAGATTTAAAGATTCAGCAGAGTGAAAACATCAATTCCCCCCAAATATGTATTCCAATGTAATGCAATTCATATTAAAATTTCTGCAAGGTATTTTGTTTACCGATAGACAACATTATCATAAACTTTATATAAAAAGGCAAAAGATATAGACTATCTAAACCCATTTTGAAGAAGAATAAAGTGGAGGAATAAGTCTACTTGATTTTAAGATGTATCCTGTACCAGTGGTAATCTAATCTTTGTGGTATGAATGAATAAATTGACACGATCTACAGATCAGTGGAGTAAAATACAAAACCTCCCATAAAAGACTCATAAAAATTGCCTAATTAACTTTTGAAAAAGATGAAAAACAATTCAATGAAAGAACATAATCTTTTAAACAAATGGTGCTAGTGTAATTGTATATCCATATGCCAAAAAAAAGCTTTCTAAGTTCACACCTTATGTAAAAATTAACCTGAAATGGATTATGGATTTTAGTGTAACGTAAAAACCAAAATGCTTTTTGAAAGATGATAGACATCCTTGGAATGGCAAAAAGACCTTAGCCCTAGCACAAAAAGCACAAGAGAAAATTTGGTAAACTGGATTTCAGTTTAAGAACTGAACATCTACTTTGTGCAAAACCCTATTAAAAAAAAATAGAATTGGAACAAACTATTTAACTGCTTGCAAAATTTCTATGTGATAAGGGAATAGAATCCAAAATATATAATCAACACACAAAATCAGTTGTAGAAGAAAAAAATCCATGTATTAAATGGATAGAAGATATGAATAGACACTTTACAGAAGAGAATACATAGATGACAAATAATCCTCTGAAAAGATATTCAGCATCATTAGTCATTAAGAAAGTGCTGAATAAAACCATAAGATGTTACTAAATACCTATCCTAATGACTTAAATGAAAAATATCAACAACATGAAATGTTAGTGAAGATGTGGAGGAACTACATCATGCATACATTAGACATAGTAATGTAAAATGATAAAGACACTCTGGAAAATGGTTTGGCAGTTTCTGGAAAAAAGCAAACACCCAACTACCTTCTGACCTAGTAATTGATTTATTGGGGTAAATTCTATGATATTAAATTATATCTCAATAAAGATGCTTAACAAAGGAAGGAAAAATTGACAATATTTAAATTAACCTTATTATAAAACTCTAGGCAGTAAAAATACAAGTTAAAGAGTGGGATGTGATATTTTTGACATAGATAAGTAACAAAGGACTACTATGCATAATATGTCAAACATACTAAGAATAGGTAAGAAAAAAGCAGCACAAAATAAAAATAGGCAACATGCATTTGACAAAACAAGAAATTATAATGGGATAAACAAAGTTACTTAACTTTAATAATAATGGAATTGCAAATCAAAACTAATTGAAATAAATTTTATTTTTAACATAATCTCAAAAATTTAAGTCTTACCAAAATGCCTTTGGGTAAAGCCATGGAGGTTCTTACACATTATTGGTGGGCACGTAAAGCCATCTGTTTTAGTTTTTGCAGTGAGGAAACAATCTCAAAATATTTAAGAGAATAGCTGTTTCCTATACATAATAACCATTTCTACATCCATATATCAAAATTTTATATGAGGATTAAATGAGTAGATATTTGTAAAGCACATAAAACCGCATCTGATGTTCATTAGGCGTGTAACAAATATTAGCTCTTACTATTTATCCTTAAATGTGGTTGCTGTTGTGCCTGTTAAGGATCTCAGAATGTATAGCATTGTCTTCCATCCCTGGATTCTGAAAATCTTTTTAAATATTGAAGCATAAAAACATATATTTTAATGGCAGCACTCACGTTAGAGGATGTGGTTTATGTCTTGTGCAAGTAGGCCTACTAGTAATGAAGTCCAGAAAGAAGACAAGCTGTTTTCCAAGTTACGGCACTGTCAAACTTGGGTAAGCATCTCTCTGCAAGTGGCCCCAGTCTTTTTGGCAGCAGAGACAGGTTTTATGGAAGACACTGTTTCCATGGATGAGGGTGGGGCAGATGGATGGTTAGGGGATGATTCAAGCACATTACATTTATCATTAGATTCTCATAAGGAGCACACAACCTAGATCCCTCACATGTGCAGTTCACAACAGGATTTGCACTCCTATGAGTGTTTGATGCCACTGATCTGACAGGAGGCAGAGGTCAGGGGGTAATGCTCTTTCTCCAGCAGCTCACCTCCTACTGTGCAGCCCAGGTCCTAAAAGACCATGGACTGGTACTGGTCCATGGTCTAGGGGTTGGGGGCCCCTGCTCTGTAAGACACTCAACAAGCAGCAGCAAAGGGAAATGCAACTTCTGCACAGTTCACTTGAAAGAGGGAAGTGGAGGAAGCTAAGCCAAAACTTCTGTTATTTTTCCAAATTTATTACCGCTTTGAGTCAGACCCAAATAACTCAATACAGTCTAAGAGAGGCCAGGAGCAGGCTGAGGTTCCTGTGAAACCAGAACTTCTTCCTCTAAAAGTAATTGCTTTATTTTTTGTTTGGTGCTCTGTTGGTGTTGTTGAATATAGGCATTTACCAGGTTTTCTGCTTTATGATGAAATACTAGAAACTTCTAATAGCCCTTTTTGTTTTTAACTAAAGGGCAAAGGAATAAAAAGTCTGATTCTGTTGGTGCAGGACTCCTGGGGTTGACAAATGTTAATTTAAACACACTCTAATCACAACATATTCATGGCCTGAACTTAGTGGGAATACTTAGAGCAGAGTAGATACTCAATCTATCAACAGTAATTGACAGGTTCTACTTTGGATTTTCATAATATCCGAAACTTTCTGTATTAGCTTGCTGTGTTAGCACTTGCTATGTTAGACAGTAAGCACAGCGACTTCTCAGCACATTTCTTTTTGATTCAATAAGTGATTATTGGATAAATGATAGCAATCTAAACCTGAAAGTTTTAAAGATGAAAAATAGGATAGGACAAAATTATGTCTACCAACACTTCTAGTTCCGATTTTTAGAATGCGTATGTTTGACTGCTGTGGTTCATCAATTTCCCTATTTCATTGTCTCTTATACATATGAATGATTTACTGACAGGAATGAAAAATGGAATGATTTTGCACAGCAGCTCATAAGGGCCTAAGTAAAACTGCGACATCATTAGTAATTATAGTCAGTATCTCTTCACTTTCTTTTAGGTGCCCCATCCCTCAGACCTCAAATTTCAAGGAGTATTCCGAGATGGTCTCCATTTCCTGAAAAAGGTTAACGCTCTACTCCAAAGTTGTCTGTTGCTTAAACTATCATCTTTGCGCCCTGCTCTCTGATAGGATGCCTCACCAACAGCGTGATTATGTGGTGGTTTAAAATAACAGACTTTAAATAAATGCTCTATCCAGTCCAGCTAATACTTGCCCTTTAAACAGGGTCTTCAAGGTGTTAGGCCAGAGAAAACTGGAATTTAAAAATACAAGCTGGAAGAAATAGGAGATAATTGGGTCAAGGGGCTTTCCTGATATTTCTCATATCACATCCTGTCAGCAGCTTCTTTATCTAAAATAACAGTTGGATCTGAAGAGCCTAAGTCCTTTGTGAAAACAATCTTAGGCAGGTAAGGGACAAACGAAAAAAAAAAATGATTCATAAATCACCTATTGCTAATTTGCCTGTTAATAATTCTAACAGTTTAATAAAAAGTGAAAATAAGTTCAAAATATATACAAAATTCAACTTAATAATATCTTATTGAAAATAATGTCACATATATTCATTTGTATCAAGCTAAAAGCTTGCCTGCCTATTCTTAAGACAACACACTATAAATAGCAGATGAATGTGATTAGGGCAGGAAATCCTAAACAAATGAGATCAATAGTTGTATATTTTAAACTGCACTTCTCGCTTTAGACAAGTTTTTCTTGTCCTAATTAGTAAGATTGAGGAAAATCAGTTTATGACATGACTCAGTACAGCTTGAGTGGGTTAATACTTTTAGAATGAACAATTCAACTTGTGAAAAAGGTGAAGCTTTGAATATCAACTGCTAACCAACATTTTGGTGAACCATAGTCAGCCAAAATTTTCACAACACATTTTGGTTGCCTCATTTTGCTAGGTATTTCATTTAGAGAAGAATGTAATACAACCTCTATCCTTATGAAACTCACTTGCTAACAAGAAACTTTCTTCTAAAACCGCTGTGGCTCTCCCATCACTGAGGCCACAGCTGCTCAAAGCCTCTTTATACTTCTTTTCAATTATTTAAGCATCGTTATGAAAAGCTATCTGTCTAAGTGTTATGGGGACTGACCATCTTCAGGCAAGACTGTGTCATCCAGTTAGGGAAAAATCTAACCTGGAGAAGGACAGTACAGGGTATTTACCTGTTGTGTAACTGAAGGCATTAGCCTTAAAGTAGAGAGATTCTCACTGAAAGTAGTAAGAAATTGACTCCAAGTTGTAGTCTTAGGTTTTCCTTGCAGACTGGAGAGGAAACTATAGAATTACTGGACAGAAGAGTAGAAAGTAATGTGTCAATTACTGAGTATGAGGTGGGAGAGAGGATGTTTGGTGTGTATTTCTTATAAGCCAAAGCTTATAACAAGAATAGCAAACGCCCACATGTCTTGGCTATTTTTAACCAACTACAAATAACATGCCAAGGATATAATGTCTTTTTTAAAAAGAATGTTCTACTCCCTCCCAGATGGTTTTATAGAAATATAGATGTTATGCAATTATCACCATGGTAACCCCATATCTTGTATCAAGAAATCAACATGTCACTTATTCCTAACATTCGCTTGTCTTTTTTGAGAACAGAATTTTGTTCAGTGTATCTCTCTTTTGTAGGACTACCAGAACTCTGATTCCTGTTTATATTACACACACACACACACACACCATTAAACTCAAGGCCACAGTGAGGGTTTCATAAGAGGATACCATATAAACATACTTCATTATCAAATAAAGGAATTGTCTATTCTGGAATCTCACTCAAATTTACAAAGAGCAGTCAAGAACTGATTTTCAGAACTGGTAAATCAATGTACAATTGTAATGTTCAACAAATATGAGTTTCAGGAACATGATTGCTGATATATCAAGGAAATACTATTACAAGTTCATTGTAGAAAGCAAATGTGGCGCTATTTACAAGATTAGCTGCTAGAAGCTGCACATGAAAACATCTCTTTATGTTCATGGGGATTTCTTGTTAGCTGAGTCCAGTGTTCATGTGATGTGCTTTGAGAAAACTGTATTCCTTGGATTGTGTCTTCTGTAGATGCAATGGTTGTAACTTGTCTTTTCTATGATTATACAGAGAATGTTAAGTATTCAGGTAGGATTATTCAGCCTGGATCTGATGACTATTTCAAGCTTGCCTCTCTCCATGAGTTTGTCTACTCTTCACCCATTAGCCCATACTCATTCTTGCCCTTCTCTCACCATTCAGCTGGTATATTAGTTAACTAATATTGCATAACAATTATCCTAAAACATAGTAGCTTGAGTTAACTAACATTTATTATCTCACATTTTCTCCGAGTCAGGAATCTGGGCATGGCTTGGTTGATACCTCTGACTCAGGAAATTTCAGAAGGCTGTGTGCTGTCATCAATGGCTACAGTCATCTCATGGCTCAGATGGGGGAAGTATTCACTTCCAAACTCTCTCAAGTAGCTACTGGTAGTCTTCAGGCCTTCACTGGATGTTGGACAGAGACTCCAGTACTTTGCCATGTAGACTTTTTTATATGGCTACTGACAACGTGGTGGTCTGGTTCCATAGAATCAGAGGAGTAAGAGAGACACAGAAGATAGAATAGAGAAAATGATATGAGAAATGGCGTTACAATATTTTTGCCATGTTATATTTGTTAAAAATAAGGCACTAAGTCCAGCTTACACTCAAGGGGAGAGGGTTACACAGGCTGTGGACACTAGGAGGCAGAAATAATTCAAAGCCATTTTAGAGGCTGCCTACCACAGATGGATTCTGAGATTGCAAATATAAATGGACATTCCATTTTAAATTCATCTCCCACAAAAGAAGTTAAGAGTGAGAATTTAGTAAGGAAATTACATAATATATTCTGATGCTTAAACATAAATGATTTAGAAGTTATCCGATGTTCATTTTAATCTTGCTATCGCTATCCTCAGTACAATCAGTGAAGTTAACTAAGATTTTGTGCTTGCATATGGTGATTCTCATGCACAGAGAAAATTAATTATATCTCAGAGTCTGTTGTGTGGGTAATAGAAGGATTTAGAGTCAGAATTGTCTTAGATTCTAAAAATACTTAATCTCTCTGTATAAAGTAAAATTTCTTTATCTGAAAGTGTGAGCTGCTACATAAAAGATGCATATAAAGTAGAAAGGGAGGAAGCAGAAATGTGCCTACTTAGTCAAATGAATTCAATCAACATAGTTAATCAATAGGGCTATTGATGCCACAGATTAATTGTTTTTTTAATCCTTTCCCTAAAGCTTGTGAATTTCTCTTTTGGTCTCCATTCTAGCTTTCCCAAGGGATCATAGCCTAAATGGCCTTTAGGCTTTACTTCCATGGTAAATATTAATTGGAGCCCTGAGAGAATATATAAGAAAGATTGAATTCTTTTCTTAAAAGCTCATACTTAATCTGCAACTCTCCTCTATTCTACTGTGTGAGAGAAATTATATATTAGCCAGAGAGGGACTTCCTCTTTTCCAGAAACATAAAAAAGTCTAGAAGGTTTTATACAGTCCAAATATCTAGGACATCTCCTCTGGCCTAAGTCTGTCCTGGTGACCTTTATATATTCATTTTTTAAGCTGCATTATGCCCTGAAAAGTAACAGTGTCCTTGAAAATCTGAATCTGCATGTTGGAGACTTTTATTAGGACAGAAGTACCAGTGAACAAGATTCAGCCTCTGTAGGTGTACCACTGAGTCATTTCCTGCTAATCAGCTCACTGTTCTAAGAATTAACAGGTTTCATTCTAAAAGGTACTGCCAGTATGGGCCACTTACTCCTCATTTTCCAAATCCTAGATCCAATGTTCACTTCCTTGATTCTACCCCACGTGTTGTTCCTCCACTAAAACAATTCTGCTGTTTTCCACATAAATACGTTTTTACTCCGGAACAAAATCAATGTCAACTCTTTAAAGTATTGCATTTCTCTTGAGTCCAGGAGTTTAAGACCAGCCTGGGCAACATGGCAAAACCCCATCTCTACAAAAAAATACAAAAATTAGCTGGGCATGGTGGTGTTCATCTGAAATCCCAGCTACTCTGGAGGCTGAGGTAGAATACTTGCTTGAGCCCTGGAGGTCGTGGCTGCAGTGAGTTGTGATCTCATCACTGTACTCCAGCCTGGGCAACAGAGCAAGATCTTGTCTCAAAAAAAAAAAAAAAAAAAAAACCCAAAAATAATATTGCTTTTTTCAAAACATCAGTGGTTGCAGTCAGAAAGGGAAGGGAGTCAAAACTGACCACTATTTTCAGTCATTTTTATAGTCTTATTTCAATAGCAATATAAACAAAATATAAAGGATTATTTTAATAAATTTTGCTATCATATGTACTAAAGTATCCCATCCTATCATAGTGACTGGACACTTCCCTCAAGTGTCACATTTTTCAGGAAGATATGCAAGATTTCAGGTTATTCTCCACCTAAGACAGTCAGATCAATATCTGCCGGGCAACAGGAATCCTGGCTTTTCCTTGAATATAGTGGACGTAGCAGTCCCTGTTGAATCTCTTCTAAGGTAAGTGACCTATAACCCTGCAAGTCTGGCTGACTCCCAAACAGGATAAAACACTGAATTTTGAGAAAGAAAGAAATAGCAGGGAGACTTAGAAGGTAATGTAAGGGGGACTCTAGAGCTATTGGCACTTGCTCAAAATTGGAGGCAGCCCAGGCATTTGCTTTTTGATATTATAGTTAAAATGAATCCATAAATATGCCTTATAGAGTAATTCTGGCAGAAATGTACGTGGCTATTAGTTAACCTTACAAGTACTCTTTCATGGCCCAGCTAAAAAATTCAATTATATTTGTCACTATAGCACTGGCCTATTACAATACAGTTTATAAAATAAGAAATTTGTTAATTCCAACCTAGGCAGAGTTATTCTCACCTTCCAATATTGTTTTGTACCACTTGTCATAATGCATTACAAGAATTGCTAAACCCTATTTTTCTTTTTTTTTTATTATGCATTCTATAGAGCTGCAAAGGTAGCAAACATGCTTTGAGCATCATAGAAACCCCAGTTCCTAATTCAGAGTAGCTGTTCAATAAATATTTCTTAATATATGATCAGAGGGAAGAACAATGTGAAATATAAAGGCTATAGGGGAATGTACCATGTTTGCATGGTACCATGAGATTACAGAAACCCTAGGAAAGCATCAAAATAATAAAACCCTATTAAACTCTCAAAATAAGTATAACATTTGAAAAATATAAGATCTAATAGAGAAATACGAATTGAAATCAGTGTTGATGTCTCAGGCTTTACTATAACTCTAGGAACAGTTTTGAAATTATTGTATTTATATATTCTATCTTAAAAGTAGTTAAAGGAATAAGATACACTTGTTTGAAATTGTGGTCTAAATTGTGGTCTAAATTACATAAGATACTTGAATTAGTCAATTAGTAATCATTGTTCAAATGCTTAGAAAGCTGTTTTTAAAATTTCATATATTTAATAATTGATCATTACACTGAAAAAATTGTATCACTACTTTACTTTGCGGCCATATCTGTGTTTATGTTGACTATTTCTACCAAGAAAACAGTAAGCTTGAACGGGACATGAAATAAGAAGTCAGTAGTGGAAAAGGACTCAAAAGCTATGCTCGTGTTATAACAATTCTGCTCTTGTACTTTCTGACTGGCTTGAGAAATTATTAGTAAAAAGGATAGCCCCACATGGGATGAAGAGGCCCTGCCCAGAAGTTTGAAGGATTAGAAAATATGTTGTATATTCTCTCAGTGTGATGTCTTGTTATAATAATACCTCTTCTAGACCAAATTGATAATATTGTCATTAGCAGCATGACAAAGATAATAGCTGTTATTCCCTGAAGACCTACTAGGTTCCAGGTATACCTCTGCAAGATGTGTTTATTATTTACATTATTTTGTGTGCTAAGCAAACTGACATTAAGCAGTTTATGTAATATTCCCAAAGTCACCCAGGTAATAAGTGGCAAAGTGAGGATGTGACAATAGCTTTTTCTGCCTCCAAAGTCAATGCTCTCAACTGTCTAATTGCTTAACCTATGAACACCACAAGGATGATATAACATTTTCAGGTACCTCAAACAAAGTTTATTTCTCTCATTTGCACATACTTAAGAATCTCTGTGGGTTTTGCTTCATATTTATGTATGTAAAGTTAATTGCTGAAAAATGCTTAGCTTACTTAACTGAAGTATACTCTTAAGATTAAACTCCACATTTGCAAAACTGATACTAGCTTTAAGAAACCCTATTCTTTAGCTGTACCATATTACTACTCATTCTGCAAAATGATTATGCTTTGATATTGTCTTAGCTCATCTAGTTTCTCCTATCGGAATCCTTTATCTACTTTGTAGACATGTCCATTTATTTTAATTTTTAAGGCTCAGGGCAAGCATCTCCTACTCTATAGTGTTTTATAACAACTCCTTACACTACTCCAAGTTGTGTAGCCTTCCTTTGCATCCCAGTCCACCTCATACACACCTCAACTGTACTATTATCTTATGCTTTATACTGAATTTTTACCTGTTGCTTTTTCCCTTTGCCAAACTACACTGTAATCTCTTGAGGAGACAATTTCATCTCTCCTAGATCTTTTCGATGCTCAGCATAGTGTCTGACACACAATATATTCTCCATAACTATTACTGAATAAATCATCATGATTAATAAACATATTCTCATATTTTCAATTTCCTTCTGCTTTTAAAAATGGTTTCTCTTTAGTTAATAAAACTATGTACACTACATTTCAACATCCTATGCCATTCTCTAATATATCACATAATGTTGTGACATTATCTAACGCCTGACTTGAATCATTTCTAAGGTCTCCAGTCCTCTCATGGAAATCTACATTTTTATATTTAAGATTCAGGGAAGCACAAGTTTTTATTAAAAGAAGCCCCCTTAAAATAAGTACCACCTATTTTCTTTTAATAACCAGTCACCAAGGAAAGTTATCATACCAGCTTTAGCTTTTCAAAAGCTTCCTGATAGTATTGATCCAAGCATGGCCAGATGGTTTCTTACAAATAAACTCCAGGTGGACTGATATTAGTTTATTTTTAATCATTCCTTTTCTAAATATGCTTTTTTCTTCCACAGAACAAAGAATTGAATCAATGCCAGACTGTCTGGAGCCAGTAAAACTGAGGAAAATGATGACTACCAGGGAATAGATTTTAATATGTGTAATATGGTTTAGTTGACCACAATTATCAACAATCAATATATCATAGAAACAATATATTGTTGTCCCTAATAATCAGGCCTGGGTCTACAGAGTTTTACTGAGAACAGGATTAGTGTGGCCGATGATATATGAAGAACTGTCTTTGTCACACAGCCTGAAAGATTATTAAATGTCTACTTGGTCAAGCACTTAAAGCATGCATTCTTTAGCTACCCTTTTCTTTCTCTCTTAACTTCTTTTGTAAAATTCAGAAGATGTTCTGATCTCTGAGAATATAAAACTTACAACCTGCAAAATTTAAACCTCCAAATTGATGATAATCTTTTGGTGGATATAGGCATAGAAATAAAAACAATTATGTGTGAACAAAGGCTTATTTGTCTATAGGTAGATTTTGCCAGCTCAGTACTAGTTTCCTGGAAGGTTTCAGCGAGGAGTTGGTATTTGAACAAAGAAGGTGATTACAATGTGATTCCTTTCTAATTTCTAAGAGTACAGTGTTCTATAATTGCTGAGTCAATGAATGAGATAACCCAGCACATTATAGCATCAGAGGAAAGAACTTTTCATTATGGGGGTCAGGAAAGAAAGATATTCCAGGAAAAGGAGTATCTCCTGTATATCCTGCAGGAGGAGTTGGAGCCAACCAGGTAGGCATGGTAGAAAATAGCACTTCAAGCTAAATGGTGGCTCTTATAATAAAGAAAAGCAGGGCCTCTCGGCAGCAGCCAGACTTTAGACTTGTCTGATACACCTCAGACATTACCTTTCCCATGTGCCACCTAACACCATATACTGCATTCGGTAAGTCAATGCTTTTGCTTAATATTGCAGCTAGTGCCAAATATGGAAACACTAGAAAATAGGTAGCTAGCTCGATTTTTTATTATTTCGTTGACTTCTAGCAAAAGGCAATTTCCCTGTTTCTCCATCTGAAAGATGGTGATAAACATGATGAATATTTCTTCCGTATGCCCTTTTAAGGTGGCTAAAATTATTACAATGTAATTTATGTGAAAAGACAATGAAAATTACCATTAAATATTAATATTTTCTGGATTCAAAATTAAAATGAGGAATTAGAACTAATAAAAGCATCAAATAAAAGGGAAGGTAATTAGTGAAGAAATTGTATAAATGGTATCCCGAGAAACCACATACAGTTAGTATTAACAAGATATATATATGTGTGTGTGTGTATGGAGATATATATGTATATATTTACCAATCTAATATGAATAATCTTTATGTCTGGACCCTATATTAAAATGCATCCTCAATTTACTGTAACAGAATTGGGTAAAGGAAGAAATTTACCTTAAAATTAAGATTTTTCTTCAGTTTATTTTGTTTTCCTTCTAGTTGTTTTCAGAGCTTTTCACTGTCACAGTAGCCCTTGTCAGATAATAAGTTATTCACACATAATTTGGTATGTGTTGAAAAAAGAAAACACAAATGCTTTTGAATGATGCATTCTTACTTTTATAGTCAATAATGTTTATTTCAGAAACAGCAAAACTGGTTAAAAACAGGTCTATTAATACTTGTATCACTAAAAGGGAGTATTAAGGTTGAATAATATAAACCACACAAGGAATAGTAGGTTATCAGAGGTTATCTTTTCTTTTATGTTACAAAATGAATAAAATATAAATAAGAGAGAGAGAGAGAGTAAAAGAGACTCCATGTCTTCAAATAAATTTAAAGGGAGGGAAACACTCACTACTAGAAGTGTCCAAGAGCTCAGAAACTTCCAAAGATGTGTTTATTTTCCATGGAAATTTGACTTGTAAATAACTGCTGTTAAGTGTTACTTTAAAATCAGGTACAGAGCTACAGAAAGTGTTTTTAAGAGACTGAGGAAACTAACGTAAATTCATATTCGTAAAATTTGAGGCTGGTGAATTGAAATGCTTCATTCAAGTAATCAGGATTCAAAACAATGCTGTCTTGTGGTGAGGTCTGCTGAGACTGCATTCCCGGCGCCATGCTATAGTCATTTCCAATTCTCCTCTGTGTGTTCGCTTAGGCTAGAGGGGACCGTGGGATGGGTGACTTGATTATTTTTCTAAGGTTGTATTTCTACCCCTCTTCACTGCAAGAAATATGAGAGATATTGAAATAATTTCACACACTATCTTTGATTATACAATCTCCCATAATATGCCCTTCTCCCTAAAATTTTATCTGTATAGAAAACACTTTGGGGCAGAAGAAAATGTTATTAAAAAATATGTAAACATTAAAGCAGGCCTTCTTGAAATGTAATTGGGAATACGAAGTTGAGTGTTTGATGCCCAGCTCTGAGTTTGCTTTACCTTTTGTAAATAAAAGAATTAAGTGTTTTCTATTTGCATTATATCAGCCACTAACACTTAGTGATCTGTTACTGTGTGCCACGCAGTATGCTATGCTTTAAATGAATTACCTTATTTAATTTCTGATAAATCCTATGAAATAGGTACTATCATTATCCCAATTATGCAAATCAAGAATGTGAGACTTGGAGAGATTAAGTAACTTGACCTTAGTGTCACTGCTAACCGATGATGCAGACTTTAGAACCCTGACAATCTTACTTCAAAGCCAATGTAAACCTACATGGTTTGCTGCCTTTATGAGAGGTTGTTACTGCACTTTAGTTCCAGGCCACTGATTCAGCCCATCCTATTGGCTGAGGTCAGTAGAAGCACTCTCAGGTAACCTAAGAACCACCTATATGAAAAGAGTGCTGTACCAGCACATTGTTCTTCCTCTTAGGTCTGCAGTGTGTTTACTTTTAAGTTCTTTTGTAGGACCAACTCATTAAGGGCACTTCAAAATGAGCTGTCTTCAGATTATGAAAGACTTACATAGATCCACTGAATTTTTCCCCTCCAAAAAATGCAAAGACTATCTAAGATAATTATGCCTTTCTCTCACGTTCCACAATCCTGAAGTTATTTCCTGAAAAAAGTTGATAGGATTTTTTTTCTATGTCAATGACATTTTTAAGCTACAATGATCTCAGCTGCAGCTCTCAAGGAGCTCTATGTTAACAAAACCCTTTGTAGATAAATGAAAGGTGAGAACTTGTATTCGTTATGCAGCTCTTTCTTAACCTAACCTTCAAACCACTCATTTGGCCTAATAAATTAAACCTTTTAGTTTTAATCATTTTAACCCACTTACGCCTGAGGTTACAATTTTTTTTTTGAATATTTGCAGTCAGACCTTGGTGATGACCCTGAGCAGTAGGATATAAATAACTCCCACGTGCTAAGCGTTCCAATAATGGAACACTAGGCATAGTTTAAATTAGGAAATTCCACTTCTCAAAGCTCTATTATCTCTTCCTATTTTCTACTAATAGCTGTCATTTATTGAGTTCTTCCAAATTACAGAAAATGTTGCCAAAAATCGACCTACATTAACTCAAGAGTACTACGTGAGTGTGATGATCCCCATTTCACAGAAGAATCCGTAGCAAAAGAGACTCCTTGTCTCACTTACAGTCAAACAGCTGAGACTTGGTTCTTTTGCTCATTATCCTCCCATTCTAAAGCACATGTTTCTGATCGCTCTTATCACATTATCCCTCTACCTCTCTCCATTTGACTCCTTCAATATTTCTGTTACAAAAATATAAGTGCATACTAATCATTTCTTTATAAAACATAGTACCATTTGTTGCTTTTTAAAGAGAATTTAACTTTCCAGTATAATAGAGAACTAGGCTCATTACCATTTATTTGGATAAAACTGGCTGAAAAATAATCTAGAGTTAAAATTATTGAATTTGAAGTGAAAAATATTGTGAAATAAGCTCCCATTATCCCATTTCATTTTGCATTTTAGAGAGTTGACACAGCTTCAAATAAATTAAAGGGAAATCCTGGAGTCACACCCGAAAAATAATCTAGAGTTAAAATTATTGAATTTGAAGTGAAATATATTGTGAAATAAGCTCCCATTATCCCATTTCATTTTTCATTTTAGAGAGTTGACACAGCTTCAAATACATTAAAGGGAAATCCTGGAGTCACACCCAGAGTATCCACAGAGGGAAGGCAACGGAAGAGCACCAGTGCCTCTGCATAATCACAATTACATTTGAAAATGTTACTTTTAAGTATGTTGACAAAACCCAGAGACTGAATTTTTAAGTCTTCCTTTTTGTGTATATTCTTTTTTTTTTTTTTTTTTTTTTTTTACGTACATGCACTCAGTATTCAGCAAATAACGGTTCATTTCTTAATATGTGCCCCACACTGTTATATGGCTGTTTTGTGGCTACAGCAGAGAAAAAAAACAAAACAAAATAAAACAAACAAAATCCCCAATTCCTTATTGAACACATTGTAGTTGAGACACCGAGACTAATCAAGAAATAAAATATGTAGAATATCAGCTGGTGATAAAAAGCTATGGAGAAAATTAAATTAGTGTTTAGTCTGTTCTCACGCTGCTAATACAGACATACCTGAGATTTAATTTATAAAAGAAAGAAATTTAATTGACTCACAGTTCCACATGGCTGGGGAGGCCTCACAATCATGGCAGAAGGCAAATGAGGAGCAAAGTCACATCTTGCATAACACAAAGCAAGAGAGCTTGGTAAGGGAATTCCCATTTATAGAACCATCAGATCTCGTGAGACTTACTCACTACAAGAAGAGTATGGAGGAAACCACGCCCATGATTCAATTATCTGCACCTGGTCTCGTCCTTGACATGTGGGGATTATTACAATTCAAGGTGAGATTTGGGTGGGGGCAGAGCGAAACCATAACAATCAGGAAAAGGGGATAAGGTGGTAGAGGGAACTTTACAGAACAGGCACCTTATAAGCACAATAAGTCATACTAGATTAGGACTTCACCTTCAGGGCCTTATTTAACCAAAATTACTTCTTTAAAGGCCCTATTTCTAAATACAATCACATAAGGAGTTAGGAGTTCAACATGAAGATTGTGGTGGCATAATTCATTTCATAAAATGTCTTACTGTAAGAATGGAGTATTCTTCAACATTTCAGCCTGTATGTCATGACACTGAATAAAAAGGAAGCAATTGGTTGACTTAGTTTATAGAATAGGTTCTAGCACTCTCCTTTTCAGAAGTTTCAGCAGTTAATTCTTACCTATAAAAACTAAATTATTTAACCAATCCTATAACCTACTTAGCCATGTTCCTGGCCTGCCTTGGCTCCTATTATACTTTCAAATAAACTACATTCTAACCATATTGAATTGGTTTCTGTTCCTAACTCAATCAGATGTGATTTCAGCTTTGTATTTTGGTCAAGTTTTTCTCTGAGCCTGGGATATCACCCCTCTGACTTCTAGCATGGCTACTTTTGTTTATGATTCTGAGCCAATTTCTTTTTCTGGGCTCCCATACGATAGTGTTAGAGAATGTATTTCATCCCTTTGTAGTTGTAATTAGTTGCATGTATAATTGTCTTCTTCAGAGAAACATTTTATTTATCAACAATTTGATTTTCTCTCTCGCTTCTCCTAGGTCTCAGGGAAAAGGAAATTAAGTTCATATTAAAACTGAAAAATTATATACAATTTTTTAACTAAAAAAATTGCAAAATGATTTTTAAATGTAGAAATTCCAGAAAAGAAGAAAGAGAAGAAGAAATAGCTTTGGTCTGCTATAGAGTGAAACAGGATGTTGATTGAATTTTTTTCTCTCTACACTTTGAAGGACTTGGAAGAGGGAAGGTACTATTGGAAAGGATTTTGAATAAAGTTTAATTCCTGACTCAAATACGTAGAGTGTTCTTCTTTCCTTTCTTTGCTGCTTATATTACATTTACAAAAAAAAAACAAAACACCCCACAAAAAAACAGCAATCTCTTTCCAACAATTGAGAAGAGTCCAGGTCATGGTTTATGAGTAGAACCTGAACAAAAAACAAATATTTTTATAGGTAATAATTTTCAGATTTATTTTATAAGAAAAATATATGGACTAAGTTAAGAAATTAAATAGGTTTCTTTTGAATCATCAGTATACATTATATTTTTGTTATTCATTTATATATAGTCTCTAATATGTTAATAAATCTAATAAAATAGAGAGAAATATCAAAGGTGCAAGTGAGTTCCAGAAAGTATTTTTTTTATGCAAAGAGGACCATACAAGTACATGTATATATAAAAATATATAACAAAAGAGATCAATTAAATAATTAGTAATTCTGTACTTATGACAACAAGTAAGGCACACTGCTAGTTTCTTGGATGAAAATAGAATCTGTGATGATACCCCTAAATTATTCTAGTTAGATCTGTCCCCAAAGTTAATCCAGTTAAATGTTTTATGAAACCTCTGTTTTTGTGGTTGCTATTTTTTTTAGGTGAAAAAAAAAAAATTAACAAATACATTGTGAATATTTCCTGAAACTTCTCTAGTTGAAATTTAAAACTTCCTGTCCCTGTCAAATATACCCTGTACTTTCTATTTCCTTTGGTATTTCTTCCACAGGCTCTAATCTTCCTTTCTCCAACTCTCCATTCTTCCATCCTGCATACTTACTATACATCAGAATGAAAATCAATCTCTACATTTTTAATATGTTCTACCTGCTAGTACATTCTAAGTCTTTTGCACACATCATCAGTCAAATTATATCAATATGCCATACTATCTATTGACGATGGCTTTGGTGGGTTAACTTAAAGTGTAGGAGTATTGTTCAATTCATTGTCTACCCTTACAGCTCAAGTGGTTTATGTTTTCTTTAACACCAAGAATTTTAACTGGATTTATTTCTCTTAACATAAATGTGGCTGAAATAGTTTTGACACCAAATTACTCATCTTAAACTAAGACTTAGTTAAATTTAGGTCTTCCATTTTAACTGATTTTGTTTGATCTAAGTAAGAATCAGAGGGTTCCAATAGGGACTGAGAGCATAATTATAAACAAACAATCAAAGGTGAAGCCCACTGTCCTGTCAAGAACTAGGCCATCTTATAAATTCACTGTTCATTAGATTCACTACTGTCACCAAACAAAGCTGATTCACATTTGTCTCTCCCTTTCATACCTTCTGAGTTCCCTCACATCATGAGTATTGGGTATTGCTGGTGGAGTCGGCACGGGAAGGGAGTTCCATGTCTGTTTCAACTGCTTAATCTTATCTAGAGAGTCAGGACATGACAACGTTTCAGATTAAAACATTTTTTATGATCAATTTTTATTTATCAGTACAAAATTATTTCTAGGCTGTTATAGATTTTATATCAGTGATTGTAACTCACATGCCTAAAGAAGATAGGTATGTAACAAAAATGTATGAAGTAGAGCATATTCAAGGAAATAGGTGACAGGGACTAGGGCAAAGTGGAGGGTGTGTGTCTCAAATAGGCATTTAAATTCAAATTTGTTTCTAGTTTTCAATCGCTGTGTAGGTAAAAATGGAGACTAACAGTCTCCCAAATTTTGAATGAGAGTTCATATTTATTATTATGACCATGAGGCAACATGAAATATTTTAAATTATTTATTCTAGAATAGCTTTAAATTTACAGAAACATTGTAAGAACAGCATGGAGAGTTCTGGTATGCCTTAAACCCCATTGACATTATTACTAACATCTTACATTATCACGGCACATTTGTCAAAACTGATAAACCTACATTGATAATTATTAACTAAAATCAATATATTATTCAGATTTTCTTAGTTTTTACCTAATACATTTTTTATTCTAGCATTCTATTACGATTTTTATATTTATATTTGTCTTTTCTCCTTAGACTTCTTTAGACTAAGAAGTTTTCTCTGGTTGTTTTCTCGAGGAATATAGATAAAATATTTTGTAGAATATACTTCAGATTTGTTTCTCATGTTTTTCTTATTGTTAGACTGGTTTTATGGTTTCTTTGGGGTAAGAATATAGCCAGCCTCCAAAATGGTGAGAGAATAAAATTTCTGTTGTGTAAGCCACACAATCTCTGTTATTTTGCTTTGATACCCAGGCTGATTAAAACATTGTTGTCTTTTAGATAAATTAAGAACATTTAAAAGATAAAATGGTTATTTTAACTCCATATACTTTCTGATGATCTTTTTTGTATATATACAAGTTTTTAATATATTATTTTCATTCCTAAAGAACTTACTTTAATATTTCTTGTAGAGGTGATCTGCAGGCAATGAATCCCCTGGGTTCTTGTTCATCTGAGAGTTCTCTATTTCTTCTTCACTTTTGAAGGATAATTTCAGTGGATATGAAGTTTGAGTTTGGTGTTTGTCTTTCACACATTAAATATTTCTCTATTTTCCTGCTGTTTGTTTTCTGATGAGAGTAATATTTGATCCTGTTACTCTATACTTAAACTATTTTTTTTCTTCTGGCTGATTTCAATTATGTTGACTTTCTTTATTCAGTTTGAATATAATTTGCTTATGTGTTTTCTTGTGGCAGGAGAGGGTAGCAGAGTGGTAAGTAGATGAATCGGTTTGATATAATCTGAATTTTCTGAATCTGTGGTGTTTTCAATAATTGGAGGAAGTTTTCAGTCATTATTACTTTAAGTATTTCTTCTGCTTCATTCTCTCTCTCTTCTCTTTCTGGTATTCCAGTTACATGTATCACACCTTTTATCCTGCAGTCCTTACATATTCTGATCTATTTTTTGTTCTCATTGTTGTTTTATTTCACTCTTTTTTTTTTTTTTTTTTTTTTTTTTTATTTTTTTTTTTTTTGAGACGGAGTCTCGCTCTGTCCCCCAGGCTGGAGTGCAGTGGCGCGATCTCGGCTCACTGCAAGCTCCGCCTCCCGGGTTCACGCCATTCTCCTGCCTCAGCCTCCCGAGTAGCTGGGACTACAGGCGCCCACAACCGCGCCCGGCTAATTTTTTTGTATTTTTAGTAGAGACGGGGTTTCACCGTGGTCTCGATCTCCTGACCTTGTGATCCGCCCGCCTCGGCCTCCCAAAGTGCTGGGATTACACTCTTTTTAATTTGCAAAATTTCTGTTGGCCTACATTTAAGTTCGTTAAATAATTCCTCAGATGTGTGGAATCTAATGATAATCCTGTTGAAAGTATTCTTCATTTCTGTGATTATTTTTGTAATTTATGACATTTCCTTTTTATTAATCATTTCTCTTTTTCTGGTTACAGCGTCCATCTGGTCTTATACATTATGTGTGAGTGTGTGTGTTTTCCTGTTAAAACTTCTTTGACCGGCCGGGCGCGGTGGCTCAAGCCTGTAATCCCAGCACTTTGGGAGGCCGAGGCGGGCGGATCACGAGGTCAGGAGATCGAGACCATCCTGGCTAACATGGTGAAACCCCGTCTCTACTAAAGGTACAAAAAACTAGCCGGGCGTGGTGGCGGGCGCCTGTAGTCCCAGCTGCTCGGAGGCTGAGGCAGGAGAATGGCCTGAACCTGGGGGGCGGAGCTTGCAGTGAGCCGAGATCGCGCCACTGCACTCCAGCCTGGGCGACACAGCGCGAGACTCCGTCTCAAAAAAAAAAAAAAAAAAAAAAACTTCTTTGACCTTAACCACAATTATTTTAAATGTCCTATCTATCTGATAATTTCAATATTTATGTTATATCTGAAACTGATTCTGCTACTGGCTTTGTCTCTTTAGACTGTGTTTTCTTCTTGTCTTTTGGTATGGATAATTTTTTTGTTGAAGGTCAAGCATGCTATAGAAGTGAAGTAAATAGGCCTTCAATGTGAGGATTTATGTTAATGTGGCTAATTGAGCTCTGTTTAATGTCTCACATAAGTACCAGAGGCTTCAAACTCCTCTCTTGTTCTTGCGTTCATACTCTTTGACTTTGAGTTTCCCTTTGTAATGATGCTTAAAGAAGATCTGAGACTTGCAGCTCTTTCAGCCATAATTCGTCATTATTATTACTATCATTTGAAGCTTTCTGTTGTCATGGAAGCCTGAGAATAAGAGGCATAATTCTATAATCTTCTAATGAAGTGTTAGTGGACCAGTGTTTCAGGGGTATGGCCATCAAAAGTATTCTAGTCTCTCTTCCAAGGTCATGTTTTGTTTGTTTTGCTCGCTTTCCCCTACTCCCTCTTCTGGTTGCAGTATTGAAGCCTTTTCCCCTGTTGTCTACCCTCACCTTTACCCTGTTAGGTGAGGTGGAAGTTAGGAGAGAGCTGGAGTGTGAAGGAATCTCCTTCCCTTAGCTTGAATCAAGTTTCAGCATATGCTCTAAAAAATTCCTTCCTCAGGGTGCCAGGTCTTTGTTAAAGAGAAGACACTGGATGGGTTTCATGATACCATGTTTTCCCTACTCATGCCAGGGCCAGGAGGTGATCGTTCTCAGTTCCTCACAGTGGGAACCTAGAAGGTTTCCTAGAGTGAAGGCCTGCAAAAATATGTGGTTTACCTTATGACAAAGATCCCCAGGTGTTTCTCATTCTCATGATAGTCTGCACTCAACCTTCAGCACATCATCAAAACTAGCACTTAGCTGCCCCTAACAATTTAAGGGATTTAACAGCTTTTGGTCCAGGTGAGCAAGCCTCAGCTGTCTCTCACTGTAAGTGCTACTTTCTCCAGATTTTGGGAGATGCAGTTTGCCTTGTAATTGCAGTTCCCGGGTAATCTCAAGGTAAGATTTTTGCTCAGGTTTTTCTTGTTGTAAGAGTGGTAGTGATGGATAGCTCTTTAGATGTTGGACCTGAAACTGGAAACCCCAGGTTACCAATTTTTGATTGAATGGTTTTTGCCATCTGAACCCTGAACAGTGCTATCACCTGTGTTTCTTCTATCAACTAGCAAAGGGGTAAGAACACTGGAAAAACCTATTGCTTTTATGACAACAATATACACACACAAAATGCAGATTGTCTAACTTCAGCTGTCCTATCGCCAATGGTGAGAAAACAGAACTAAAAGAAATCCATATCTTACTAATGGAATGAGTCTTAAAACTCAGTTGCACTACAATTGGAACCTATGGGGAAAAAATAGAAATAGTACCTTTATTCTATCTGTTATGAACCTATTCTTACTTAAAATGCCACTTACTGTTTAACTAGAAAATTAAGAAATTTGGGGCCAGGCACTGTGTATCCCAACACTTTGGGAGGCCAAGGCAGGCAGATCATCTGAAGTCAAGACTTCCAGACCAGCCTGGCCAACATGGTGAAACCCTGTCTCTACTAAAAATACATAAATTAGCTGGGCATGGTGGTGCATGCCTGTAATCCCAGCTTCTAAGGAGGCTGAGACATGAGAATCGCTTGAACCCAGGAGGCAGAGGTTGCAGTGAGCTGAGATCGCACCAAAAAAAATAAAAATAAAAAAGAAAAGAAAATTAAGAAATTTCATTTAATCTCATTTGATAAACTTAGCCCGATAAGTAGTTTAAATAACCCCTCTAGATAATATTATAACATGATTGAAATTTATCAGTATTTCTCTAGGACCTTGATGCTTTCATTAAGAAGACATCTAGGCCAGGTGCGGTGGCTCATGCCTATAATCCCAGCACTTTGGGAGGCCGAGGCAGGCAAATCACCTGAGGTTAGGAGTGCGAGACTAGCCTGACCGACATGGTGAAACCCCATCTCTATCAAAAATACAAAAATTAGCTGGGCATGGTGGCAGGCACCTGTAATCCCAGCTACTCTGGTGACTGAGGCAGGAGAGCACTTGAATCCAGGAGGTGGAGGTTGCAGTGAGCAGAGAATATGCCACTGCACTCCAGTTTGGGTGACAGGGCAAGACTCTGTCTCAAAAACCAAACAAACAAACAAACAAACAAAAAGACATCTAGCTTTTTATGAGAGACTTGTGGTTTATGAAATTTTATGGTTTATTTTATAGTTGAGAGAGACAAAATCTTCAGAATCTTCTGATATCCTTTTACTGTATTCTGTATTTTTCTGGTCACTGAGAGCATTGATGATCTCCATGCTTGAAATTTGGGGTTTACATCCCACAGTCTTTCTAATGTTCTTTCATCAGAGAATGGTGATACTTCATTTGAAGGCCTTACTTTAGTTCCTCCTGGATGCATATGCCTGCATAGTTTCTTTCCTCTATCAAACCTGTGGGCCCACTGCTCTCTTGGGGAGAGTTGCCTCTTCCCACCAGGGCAGGATCCATAGAATCTTCTTGGCTTTCATGTCAGTTTTCATGTCACTGGGAACTGAAAAAAGCTCTGAAATGCCAAATTCAGACGGCTGTATCCCAGGTTGGTGTTATAACTGCTAGAGAAATAATTTGTTTCCGGAATCATAATCTAGTGACAGTGACTAAAATACTTCTGCAATAGTATTGCCATCATTTATCCTCAGCATCTCCACATTTGCTGAGTCTAAGCCAGTATAAGGAAACAAAATAGAGATGCATTTAACTATCTAGATATCTATCCTCCTTTTCATAATCTATTTGGCCAGAAAGGATGATTCATTTCTAGATAATTATTTTTTCTTGCTTTCTGGCTAATGCAATAATCTGAGAACTTCAATATTTGATATTTAAAATGTAATTTGGGAATTTTGAAAAATCTTATTTTGTATAAAACTTGGAGAATTGTTTTATTGAATTATAATTTTAAATACAAGTCACAAGTATGTTTTCGTTTGTTTTATTTGTATTCCTTATTTTTACATTTCTAAACTCTCCTTAGTTAGATGTAAGCCAAGACCTGAGAAGGATAAAGAATGTATATTACAAAATTTAAAGGAGAACATTGCATTTTTTACTTTCAAACGATTACCCTCATTAAACCAGCAAGTCTCTAAGTTAGGGTTGCTCATGTTCTCTCAAGGAATACGGAAGATGGCAAAATCAGAACCTAGGGCTGAACATAGATCATGGGCTATTTTCTCCTTGCTCCTTAAGATTTTATAATCTTTGTGGAGTTCTCATCTGCAAATTCAGGAAAGAGAAAATTCCTATGTGCCTTCATAGCATGCATTTCACATTCATATGACAAACTTTATTAATTGCATACTGTGTGCCAAGCACAGCGCTAGTCACTGGGACTATAACCATGAGAAGGGCAGAAGTTTGAGAACATAGGGAGCTGATAATCTTCCAGGAGATGCAGGGACATTGACACAAAATTAAATCTGTTTTTATAAATGTTATCATAAAGAGAGGACAGTTTTTTCTTTGATTTTGCAACAATATTTCAGCATTTATTTTTTTCTATTTTATATCTCTGTTATTTTGGGGACTGTCTTATTTATATACAAGTCTTTTGTCCCTTAAGGGCCAAGAATAAGACCTTCTCCTAAATATACAGCCAGCAGAATTGAATTAACATTTTATTGACAGTCAAAAAACCAAAAATTTTACTCTCAGCTCAGTTGCTTTAATAGTTGAATGACCTGAGGCCAGTCCTTTGACCTCTCTAGACTTAGTTATGCTCGTCTATAAAATTGAAGCGATAATAACCATTTACAGAGTTATGGTAAATGAGTTAATATATGTTACTAACATTTTTAAGTGTGCACAGAAACAGGTGTTAAAAATTTACTTTGCAAGTATTTAACATTCTGGTATTCAATTACACATTGCTAAGGACTCCAAACAGATTGTGTCTAAATATTGAAAGCCGTTTTTACATAAAAAATATTAAAGATAAATGCAGTTTATCTTTAAAAAGTTTCCTATTAATGGAAGCAAACTTAGATTGGACACAAAATAAAGATTTTGCTCTTCCAATCATGACTTCATATCCATAAAAGAAGTCCTTAAAACATCACATCCTTCAGGCAATTCAACACTCAACTCACTTTTTGGATGTCATAAATTTCATCTAGGAAAAACTTACAAGATGGCTAGTCTCCAAGATACTGTAATTAAATGAACTGTTGAGACTTACAGAAAGAAAACAAGGTTTTAAGGACATATAAAGGTTTTAATAACATATAAAACATTTTTCAAAGACAGTGGTGATGGTAAAGGAAAGCTATAAATATGATAAGGCCAGAAGCAAGACATAATAGAGAAACAGCTTATACAGTTTTAGAAGATTGCAACATCAGATAATACGTCAAAAATGCACCACTGCACATTTATTTAAGTGAACTAAGGGGAATGTTTGTATTAATAGCTACCCTGACAAGGAATGCAGAAAGCCAAAATCAAACAAGATAACTCAGTCTTATCCACAAAGAGCCTAAAATGGGTCAGGTGAATATCCAGAAACTTACTTAGAAATTCACCGTGGAATGTCTTGGTCACTCCAAATTTCTTAATGAAACTCAAGTGAAGTAATTTGCAAGGTCATTTGGATGAGTAAATATAGCAAAGTCATATATAGCTCTCACTCTTACTAGCAGGTCCGGTAACTCCCACCTGTTTGTTATTGGAGTAGGGGTGACAATAAGCTGCTGTTTTATAAATTCAAGGAGTCTCATGTGTCATATCACCAGTTCCAAAAAATAAATGAATAAATTATGAGATTAACAGTAAAATTTCCATTTTAATGAAAAGACTATACTAATTCAAATGAGGACCCTACTGTTGAGGAAACATTTGCTCCTCACACATAAACATGAAATATACCCTAACTTATTGATGAGCTGCAGTCCTGAATCCAGGCACAATGTGTCATTATAGCACCACTGTTGTGCAATTGCAAGAAGGCTAGCCAGGGATCTTGCTTAGTCTCTGACTGCAACAGTTACCCACCCAAGGATTGTACTTAGTTTCTGTGGTCCTCATTAAGCAATCAAGCTAACCTACCACATACTCCCTAATAAAAATATGAGCCAATGCCAATCATATGTCTATCTAGTCAGAAATATTGAAACAATTCTTAAATCTCTGCATTCCTGGATGAATCTTTTGAGTTGCAACTTGAGAAAAGTAAAAATAACTGTGTTAAGTTAGAACACCAATTATGTAAGCTTGAGGTGAAGAGGTCAGAGTTAACGACAAAAAAATAGAAATGAAATCTAGGGTATTCAGTTGACATAAGTTCCTAATCAATCAACCATATGATATGGCTCTTCCAAATAAAGAAGCATGTCAGTTGGATAAATGCCTGAAATACCAAATTATAAAATATTTTCATCTCATTTTTCAGAAGAGGAAATAAGGTCATAAAATTTAAGTAACTTGTACTGAATCACAAATCTACTGCTATGGCTAGAAATGGAGCCAGATCTGACTCCAAAGGCTATATGTTTTTTGTTTTTTGTTTTTTTTTTTCCTGAAATAACACTGATGAGGAAATTCAAAACCATAATACATGAAAAATAAAGAATTACTAGATGTTTTTTTCCTTGGCATTGGAAAGCATGAAGAATGGTGAAAATGAGAAAAAAGTCTTGATTGTATACTTCAAATATCTGATGATTTATTGATGACACAAAAGATAATAGAGAAACAAATAAATAGAATTTAAGAAAAGCAAGATATTTATTGAATTAGAAAAATCTGAAGAAATGAATGGACTACTTACCTGGTAATGAATTTCCCTACAAGAAATGTGTTGAAGTAGAAGACTAAATATTTACCAAAAGAATTATTACAGAGAGAATTTAAGTATTGTGAAATGGCCATGTCAGATTATATTAAACTCTGACCCTCAGAATTTTTGATTCTATGATACTATGAAAGCACACATAAAATATAGGAAAACATCCAGGCTAGCCTGTCAGGGCTTTGTCCTGGCTTCTTCACCTGATCTAAGTTAACCTAAGAATGGCTACCAAGAAATAGGTAAAACCAGGGAAAGAAGGAGAGAATGTTAGTTGCCTTCAGCAGTGCAGCCTCAGTTTTAGAATGAGAGAATGCCATCATGCATGATGCTTTGGTTCCCAAGAGACACTCAGTGATATGATTTAGGCAAGTGCATCATGTTACTCACCTTGATACCTACCTAATGACCTGCTTCCCCAAAGGACCAAATAACAGCTTATCATTGGCCTAATAATTCTCTCCTCTGAGGTCTCCTACCTCTGCTTCCCTCCATTACTGATTGGCTGCATGACCCTGATCAAGTTACAGCTGTCTCCTGGGTGCACTGAGCAGCACTAGCAGTCTTTCAATCTAATTTACTGTAGAAATAAAGAGTAACTCAGAAATCATCTATAGAAGTAGCGACAATGCACAGGAGACTTAACAAACTCCAGAGCATGGTGCTTGCAGCAGAAGAGATATCCAGGTCAGTAATTTAACAACCAAGTCCAAAAATAAAAGTGCAAATGTTCATCTTATCACTTACATATTAGGTAATTCAGATATGCATTATAGAGTGCTAAGTTGTCATAGGACTCATGTGAGGTCTTTTCATGGTCTTTGATGATGGGAGCATCTCATGTATACAAAGTACCACTAATGAGGTCCTGGATGTTTGATGAGAAATATTTTCCAGAGTGGAAGAAGGTAGATCCGTAACAGTTCTATACTGGGCACTATCATAGGCTATTTGCATGTATTATTACCAAAAATCTTCACAATGACGGTAGTAGTAGGTACAATTGTCCCAATTATATACATGGGGAAAATTCCATCAGTGATAGGTTATTGTCTGTTCCAGTTCAGATCTTATTCATTATGCCATTTCAGGCATGTGATTCAACATTATTGATATGCAGTTTTTAATATATGTGTATAGTAGTAATGTATACATTTTATTACATCTGTATTCTAATACACAAAATGTGTAAAATAGTTAGAATAGCATTATGGTAATAATAACAAAGAATTATAATGCACTAAAGCACCATGATAACATAATGTAAACATGCTTTGCAACAGCCAGTCATTTCTTTCACCCAAACCTGGTTCTCAAATGGAGGCGGGCAAAAGTTTTTATAGTTGATGAAAATGTGATTGGGATAAAGAAATAAGAAGGGAGAGAATAGTTAAAAATATATATATAAAAAAGAGGGGTTTGGAGGGAAACATTAGACTGAGAAATAATACCAGGCAAACTCTTCATGGGAAACAAGGAAGTAAAATGTGGGTCCTCATGTCACCAGTAATCCACTAATCTCTAGACCTAGCGTCTTTCAACAGAGTGAGAGAAACAGGTGTCAATTAACTGTGAAGTTTTGGAAGTCCCAAGCATTTAGAAAACTCCAAGTTCTTCCCATTCATTTTAAGGTACAGCTAAAAAATATCAGCAGGTACACTAAATAGCAGTTGGAACTGGGATATATTTGGATCACTAAGGCCACACTGGAATTTCTAATTGTCAGTTGTGCAGGTTAACTCCAGTTATTTCATTAACCTTCTAATAACCAATCCTTAATTTTACTTGAATGAGTTTTTTGGGCCAAATCTATCAAATTATGACAATGTTTTCCTTTAATAATAACCAGTACTATATACTGAGATTTTTCTCTATTCCTATCACCACCTTAATCACTATTCATTACATATTAATAACATGAATTCTCATTTAATAACCCTAATCTTGTGACACTGGTAGCATTATTATCCCTCATGCGTAGATGAGGGAGTTGAGGCTCAGAGAGGCTAAGCTAAAGCTAGTTGACAAGGTTACACGTTGTTTCAGTTATCAACTGAAGTGTGACAACCACACAGAAATTTAATAGCTTAAAAACATCCATCATTCTGTTTGCTCTAAATTCTACCAGAGATTTGCAGGATTTCTGGGTTCTACCACAGATTGGACTGGACCCAGTAGAGGCACCATGGGGGAAGCATTACAGGGCTGGACATGAGGGTGGGGGCATCACAAGGTCTAGGGTATCATTTGGGTGTGGCTTCAATGGCTGGGGCTGGATAGGACAGCTGGGTGAGCCATATGTCTGGTATTTATTTTGTTTATTGTAATTGTTTATTGTCTGGGTCCCCTGCTATTTATCCACAAGTCTGGCATGAGCCCTGCATGGTGATCTCATGCTTGCAAAAGAGTTTTCCAAAAGACAAGTCCATGAAAAAAGTGTTTAGTTAGTCTCTGCTTGCATCACTTTTGCTAACATCTCACTGGCCATAACAAGTCACATGAAAAAGTACTGTGACTGTGGGAGACAATGTCTAGAAGACAAAAGATACAATACTGGCATTTTAGAGAGCTTTGAGACCCACCAGAAGGTACATTTGGACTAGGCTGATGTTTGCGTGTGTGTGGAGGGGAGAAGGTTTGTCACTTGAGACTACAGGGGAAGAAAAACAGAACTATAGAATTTCAGAGAGTTACCATCTATCTAGTTCAACCCTTCATTTTACATGTAAATAAATTGGAGTCACAATAGAAAAGTGCCAGGCTAGGCACATAAATCTAACTATTGGCAAAGACTAGATTCAGAATGCAGATGACACCAAAATCCAAAGGAGAAGCTTTAATGGAGAGTTTGCAGCATGTGGTAATAGTGAAGAATGTGAGTAGAATGCATGGACTGAAAACAGCTTAAGTGGAGATTTAAAAAGCCAATCAGTGGAGAGTCTGAGAGTCCAACCCTGTGAAGTTAAGTAACACACTTGAGAATTAATTTGCATTGCCCCTTGCCTGCACGGATCAAGCTGAAACACCATATCCCTCTCACACGTCACTGCCTAGTATCTTTCTACTTATTATTTCCTTGGAGTACTTACACTCTGCTGTTCGTCTACAGATCTACATCGGAGTATCTATCTTGGGGTATAAGCTCCTAAAAAGCAAAAGGTAAATCATCTTAAATACAGCATAAAGTAAAATTAAGTATGTAATAAAGGCTTTGGGATTATGAAAATGAGGATACATGTCTGATGCCTTAAATTCATCTAGGGGATCATATCTAGAGCATCTCCTGTCTAGCAAATTTTGTGCTTTTTAATACAGAGTTTGCATGTAATCAGCTTAAAACTATAAAGTAGGTATGTTTTGAATGCTTTGATTTTTCCCCAAATGAGGAAACTAAAAGTGAAGATGGCTAAATGGTTTTCCCACATGTCATACAGCTAGTAAATACAACATCATAGATTTAAAATTTGACAGTTACCCTTGTGCTGCTTTTTCTTTAGTGCGACTAAACCATAGTCCCAAGTAATATAGGACAGAATATGCAAAACCCAGCAAGGTGTGAATGCAGTGTCAGACTTTTACGCTTAACATAATTTTGTAAAAATTATATAACCTCTATGAGTTTGAGTACTTTCATTTGCGAAATGAGTTGGACAACATTATTTCTTGTATGCACTTCACCTCCAAAATATTTGTAGCATTCACGGAAAATTGCCAGGGCAATGATATTCAATGCAGCGCCATCTGGTGTTCACCGATGAGATTAGCTGACAGTTCTTGTTAAATGGAAGAAAAAAAAAAAGAAAGAAAGAAAAAGAAAAAACAGCAAAATAACTCCAAAATATGTAAGTGATAAGTATGCACTATGTACCCAAGATACATCCCACTGCAGATTTTATTCATTTTCTAGTATATTTATAAAGTATGTGTTAAAATATCAAAAGCATTACACTAACTGGATTCTCGTACAATGACGCATACAGGGATAGACACTGCCTTCACATATAAATGGAGTAGATTATACCTGCACATTTCATATTCACGATAAAATAAGTAATAGGTCCCATCATATTTCTATGCAATTTGGGTTACATTTTAATCCCATGTAGCGACATGCATTTGAACAGTAACCAGGACTATTGTATTTGAACTGTGTAATTATACACTGGATCTCTCAGAGGCAGAAAATGTATAATTATGAAGTTCCCTACAGTATAAAAAAACACAACTCTGTGGTGCTAGGGAGAAATCACAATCCCCATTGATATACTGCCTATGATTCCACATCCCCAACTTCAGTGTCTACTTAACTTCCTATACAGTGTAATTAGGCATGGGTTGAGTTGGAAGACAAACCATAGCTAATACATTAACAGCATCTCTTATTCACAAATAGGTAAAGAGCATTCCACCAGTCATGCCAACAGCTTGCCTTACACACAATACAAGCAATTTGCCATTTCACATAGAGACACTATTATATTTTTTGCTTTCAAAACAAGATGATAAAAATATTTCCCCGAGCCACTCAAAATGCAGCCTTTGTATTGGTATTATATAGATTTCCTAGATGCATGAAACATAATTTCACAGGGGAGTTAAAGTGATGAGGTATGCTAAGTAAAAAGGAATGCAAACTAAACAGGGCTATATGTTGGATTTCTTGCCTGCTTTCTTAATAGATGAGCACTACAGAGACTTCCTAAAGGACATGACTTGGCTTATATTTTGAAATTCTTTTGACACTTAATTATAAAGTCCTTCACTTAAATTTGCTTAAAAGTTAATTAAATATCTATAGAATTTGGGAGAAGAGTCTTTATAGCAGCTTGCATGAAAACCTCAGTACATATAGGCTTCACATGAGCCAATGAGACGATACGCTAAGAAAGTGCCTTGACCAGCATTAGTGAGTGCAATGCCTAAACCTTAGGAAGTAGCAGCCCCACAATGCCACAGTAAATAGTCTGAATGCTCTAGAGAAGGTAGGGAAATGAAATCAAGTAAAACAAAAAAAACTGAAAGAACGTATGTTTAATCTAGTCTTAGAGGGAAGTCATATAATGAGCAAATAAAAATTTTCAGATAGTTAAAAGTACTATGTAAAGTGAAAAAAGGGATGCAATAGAAAAGATTCAGAAAGTAGAAACTGTTTGAGATAAAGTGAGAAAGATATAACTTTTCCAATAAAGTGAGAGTTGAGCTGAAAGATCAATAATAAGAGAGAGGCAGCTTTGCAGGAATCTCAAGAAAAAAATTCTAGGTATGAACAAAAGCAAGTGCAAAGTTCCTGGGACCAAACAATGAAAGAACAGAGAATCTGCAGCAAAAAGAGCAGGAGAATTGTAAGCAGTGACCACTTTCATACTAGGTGTGAAAACAAGATTAACATTGTTTGGAAATAAAACTAGAAAAGGGTGAAAGAATTAAAACATCTTAAAGTCAAGTTACATGTGAAAATTGATCAGGTTGTAATGGAATCCAATTTATTCTCGTCTATTTTAAAGCAGCTATTAATGATTCTAATTTAAAGATCTTATGTTACATAGCAATTCACTTTGTCATTGTATGCTCAAGTTTTGTAGGCATTTGTCCTTTATATCATTTCTATACAATTAAATGAGCATTAATAAGATAAAAAAACATTTCAGAGTATTAAAAGCTATTTATGGATTCATACATGATTAGTTTATTGCTGATTTTAAAAGAAATTTTAAAATAAATCAAAATACTTAGACTCTGACTATTAAGATGTACAAGAGAGTTGATTTTTCCATTTTTTTTAACTTAGGTGTATGTGCCTAGGAATTTATTCATTTCTTCTAGGTTGTCTAATTTATTTGCGTAGAGGTGTTTGTAGTAGTTTCCGATGGTAGTTTGTATTTCTGTGGTATCCGTGGTGATAACCCCTTTATCATTTTTTATTGTGTCTTTTTGATTCTTTTCTCTTTTCTTCTTTATTAGTCTGACTAGCAGTCTATCTATTTTGTTAATCTTTTTGAAAAAACAGCTACTGGATTCACTGATTTTTTGAAGGTTTTTTTTTGTGTCTCTATCTCCTTCAGTTCTGCTCTGATCTTAATTATTTCTTGTCTTCTGCTAGCTTCTGAATTTGTTTGCTCTTGTTCCCTTAAGTCCTACTGATCAGAAACTTAAAAAAAATAATAATTGTGGTAAAGTATGCATACTATGAAATACAACATTTAAGCCAACATTTAAGCTTTTTTTTTTTTTCTCCTTTTAGACGGAGTTTTTCTCCGATGCCCAGGTTGGAGTTCAGTGGTATGATCTCGGCTCACCGCAGCCTCTGCCTCCTGGGTTCCATCCAGCTGTTCTCCTGCCTCAGCCTCCTGGGTAGCTGGGATTACAGGTGCACACTACCATGCCCAGAATTTAAGCCATTTTTAAGTGAACAGTTCAGTGGCATTAAGTACATTCACCTTTGTGTGCAACCATCATCACCATGTATCTTCAGAACATTTTTATCTTGCAAAATAAACTCTACATCCATTAAACAATAATTCTTCTTGTCAGAAACTTTAAATGTTTACCCGGAGAGTGGCAAATAGAAGAGATCCATAAAAAATCAATTGTGAAGGACTTACTCTCTCCCGATCCAATCATAAGACCTCATACAGTATCATACAGTATACAAGTAAATACAGTAAACAAGAAGAGCACTGAACCTCTTAAAATTTATAGTTTAGATGAAAGAATTGAGATTAACTTATTCCCTGCCTCTCTTGTTGGTCACCACTGCCTAGAGAAATAGGGGGAGCAGACCATAAAGCCACATGGACTGTATGCATCATTTTCTGGCTATGCATAACTCAATGTTCCTCCCTGTCTTTGCACACTGGTCTGCTAAGGACTAGATGGCACAACCCTGTGCAAAGAGGCACATCTTTCCTCAAGGAATTTGTTTGTCCTTACATGGAGCACATACATTTAACTTAATTCAGTAGGAAAAAAAAAATCTGGAAGCACAGGCTGTTTGGAAACTACAACCATCTCTGAAATTCTTCTCCACTTAAATCAGGAGAGGAGAGGGAAATAAACTGGGAGAAAGAAAGGGAACATGAGAATATTTATTAAAAGACTATTTTAAAATATATATGTATTTCCTTATCCATAGATCTTTGTGAATGTTGCATTTTTATTCCAACTTTGTATATAGTTGAAAATCTGTAGCCCTTTAATTTGTCCAAGGTGACATGCCTATTAGAGTTGGGGTTCAAACTGACACCAGAGACACTTACATTTGCTCTGAAGTCTAGGAAAGGTGTCTGGGGAGGCTCTTCTAGCACTTTGTCATATTCATGGGAGGATCATGTCACTGCTGCATAGCATGACATCAACTAAAACATAAAGGACATGCTGTTCAATGATAGATTTAGGGACAAAACTAGATAGATTTTTAAAATGTGCCCTCTGCTTCTGATTTGGCAAAATTCTTGATGATTACCATGTCACAAATGTTAGCCTTTTCTACTTTAAGAAGCATAAAATATACATAACTTAATTGACTCTTTCATTACATTTAATGACAATTTTGCTATTGAAAACTCAACTCTTGTAAACTAGCATACCCTAGTTGAAATAAGAATAAATTATCATTAGATATTCTTGTGTTATGTATTTCCTTAGTACTTCATCTATTTACTCTTCACTGTGCTAGGCAATCCAACTCTCTCGTCAACACCCTGGGGAAAGAATGGTATGTCCCTGGAGATATGTGGATATGTGTGTTTGCGGTAGGGGGTGGAGGTATGAACTGAAACAGACTTGGAGAGAAATCTGTCTTCTCATAAAAAATTAAAAACTATTTGATTTTTGACCATGAAATTTCCCTACAGACAAGGAGAACATTTAAACTCTGAAATCACACAGGATTGCAAGAAACTTGTCTGGATAACAGCCAAAGATTTTGGGATGAGACACATCTCTGAGACATTAAGTCAGACCAAATATATTCTTTTCATGGAAGAAGAACAGAAAAGAAAAAAAAATTAGATAGTCTGGTTTCAATACTTGGTAACATGTTCTTCAATTTTTTGGGGGGCGTGCTGTAAGGGAAATTTGGTTTAAGATAAAGATCTACGGATAGGAAATTTAAAAGTAAATTTTTTTTTCTAATAAAAAGATGAAGAATATGTTATTGTAGGGTGAATGCTGAGCCAAGCCTAAATAATGTCTGAGATTTTCTTTCAAGTACACTCTTTTTTTTATAAATAGCTATTTGGTACATTATGGACACATGCTGGTAGAGGCTATTAGCTAAAGGCCCCAGATTTATTCACTGTAACCTTTTAAAAATAACTTACCAAATGTTCATTATTTGAATGTAGGTTGAATGTGAGTGTGGATGAAACAGTTTAAATAAACTCTTGAGCTGTTGATCAAAGGAAAGTGTTTAATGGTGTCACACAGAAAGTGTCATATTATCTTCCTATAGGAAAGACATTTTAAGGCCAGACCCTAGTCAGAAATTCTATCATATCTTTAATGAAAGAATAGCAAAATGCTTTTTTCCTCTGAATCACAGCTGGAGCAGAACATAAAGAAAACATAAAAGAATGGAGAGCACAGAGAGTGACCATAAGCCACAGCATCTCATAAATGGGATGAGAGAACAATTTATAGATACAGAAAATAATTTATAGAAGGCATTTTGCAACGCCCTTTGCAGAGGAGCAGATTTCTTTTTACCAAACAACTAATAAAAGCTTGAGAAATTCAATAGATATAATCATATGGTGTCTGATAGAAGAGTAGTATTTCAGCATAGAACTCCATGAGGTAACCACAGTTTAAGAATGTGCAAGAGATTTAACAGAAACTAAAGGAAGAGAATATAAAGACCAGAAATAAACAGAGAATATTCTCTAAATCACATTGGCCAACCATTTTTATATTGAAAAAGAATTGGAAACTTACACTCTGAACTCACTATAAAAACATTTATTGTTCGTGTTATACAACGTTTTCACTGACTATACTGGAAGCAATTTATGGTTTTCACTCTGTAGTTTTGGCCCTTTTACAAGGATAGCCTTTGGTTGACTTCATAAAGGTCCAGATTAAAGATAACATTTCTATTCTGAAGGATAGCAGGGTCAGGAAAGCATCAACTATATAAGTGAAGTTATTGTGATCAGAGTATGCAAGAAATATAAGAAATCTTTCTAACTTGACATGGTAAATCAGTCTTATTTCTGCCAGTATTTAAGCAGCAAACATTTGAAAAACGTATATACACACACACACACACACACACCCCTAGGTATATATATACACACACACACATATATATACCTAGGTGTGTATATATATATACACACACACATATATATATCTAGGTGTATATATACACACACACATATATATACACCTAGGTGTATATATACATATACATACATGCATGTATATATGTATGTGTATATGAATATATATGTATATACCTATATGTATATAATGTATATATGTATATACCTATGTATACATGTATATATGCATGATATGTATATATGTATATACATATATGTATATATGTACATACATAGGTATATACATATATACATGTATATAAATACATAGGTGTAGATATGTATATATACATACATATGTATGTGTATATTTTTTCTTATCACTTCTATATTGCATTTAATGCTCCCAATTTCTCCTTTCTTTAGGCCTTTATTATCTATTCCAACCTTTACTCTTTATGTTACTTTTCTATTCTTCAAACTCTTCCTTTTATTGTGATTCAAACTAATGCAATAAACAACTTGAAGCACTGATATGCATGAACAAAGAATGGTTGCTGAAATTATGACTTTACTATTTAAAAATGTTTCACTAATACAGCTCAATAAAACACCTCCTCTGTAACTAATAGAAATAATTCCAATTTATTACTACTTCTTATGGCAATTTGCTGTACACTAGAGAATGTATTATATCTTAAGTAGTACTAGAAGAAAACAGACTGCAAGGAAATTTCAGATAAAATATATCATGTGCAATTGGTGAAAATTAGTGAAGAAGGACTGGTCACAGGAGGTTGCTTTTGAGATGACTCCTGAATAATGATAGAAATTCAGTAAGAAGAGATATTGGAAGGTATTTGGGGAAAAGAAAATGAAGATGGATAGTTAGACAGACTAGAGAAAATGCTCAAGGATGGGAAAATGCAGAAAGATATTTGGAAATTGTTCAAAGAATATGATGAGAGTAGATGAAAGAAGTGGGTGTTATACAAGTTGCACTATAATGGTCAAACTAAAGTTTAGGAAGCAGGTGGTGGCTTGATCAGAGCTGTGCTTTAGGTGAGGTGAACCTGACATAGGCTTACAGTCAACTAGTTGGAAGTTATTAGAAGTGTGGGTGAGAAACAGTTAAGAATCTAAGCTATAGTGGAAATATTAGGAATGCAATCAAGGAGACAGAAAATCCATAGAACTTGGGAATTTGAGTAAGTGAGAAATATGGAATCAGAGAATATTCCGTGGTTCTGAAATTGGATACCTGGAAAAATTGGAAGCCAGGAACAGAAAAAGGTTATTTTTAAATTTTATTTTAATCATGTTGTGTCTGAGGACTATTAGTGATAGCCAATTAATGATAAAGTTTTTTCATGAGCAAAAGTCATCTGTTTCAGAATTTATGATAATAATAAAATGTCTGAACTACTGTTATTTCCCAAACAATTAATTCTTAAAGAGAAGATCCATGTTCTACTACTGCAGAAAGAACCGCAAGATTAGAAAGAGCCTGGGAAATGTTTAAGCCCGCACTCATACCTAGTGCTCCTAACTGCCTCTGCAAATTTCCCAGCATGGGTGGTGAATATTGGGAAAGGTAGAATTAGAATGACTGAAGAGACTTTTTTATATCAACTACTAGTTGAACAAAGTTGAGTAAATTATTTATCCTGTTTCTTAGATTTTGTATCTGTAAAGTGAGATGTTTATAAAATGATTAGTGATATACACCCAACCACTTATATAGTGTTGTTGTAAGAATTAAGTGAGGTAAAAGTAAATGTTCCTAAAAGTGTCTATGACCGGTGAATCACTATAAATTATGTGGTGTGATGGCACTGGTAGTAACTGTGTAATGGGAGTAGATACTGATGATGTTGCTGCTGTAATGACTACCACCATTTCCTCTAAAACAACGATTGCTACTTCTGTTATTGCTGCCACTATTGAGACCATTTTTTAATGAATGGGATCTTCACTTCTCTCCAGAGATGGTCAATTGGCCACTTTATTATCTCTATCTTCTTCAGAGTCCATAGCAAAACAACAGTAAAGGAACAAAAATGGTATAAACCAGCAGAGGTAGGACATAATGTGGTGACTGATGGCAAAAAAAAAAAAAAAAAAAAAAAAAAAAAAATAAAAAAAAAAAAA